>NW_018734800.1:0-55089 GCF_002204515.2 Aedes aegypti
AAGCTTAGTAGAAAGCTTGAAAAATAAAATTATTTATTATCTTCTCAGTTCTAGTTGTTAGTCTAGGAGATCTTCCAAAGATTTCTATAGAATTTCTTCCGTTTGTTTGAAAAAAAGTTTTTTTTTCAAGAAATCCTGCAAAAATTCCTCCGCCTGTTAATGTTTTATGTTAATTATTTTATGTTCCCTCCCAGAAATTCTAAATTCCTAGAGAGGTTCTTCAAATGAATCTTTTTTTCTTCTAGGAATTGTTTCAGCATTTCATCCAAATATCTCCTGCAGTTTAACCAAACATTTCTTAAAAAGTTTCCCAAAAAATCCCATACAATCTTCAAAAGTTCATTCAAGTTTATACTACAGCAATTTTTCCAATTATTTCTCCGATCATTCCTACACAAAAATCTATAGAGATTCTGTTTTACGAGAAATTTCCTTAGACAATCCAGCAGAATACTGTCCCAAAATAAAATTGATTTTATTCGATCATCTTATGAAATATTAGGGAGCCGGATCCTATTCTTGGCACTTTTGATTCACTTCGGCAGTGAGGTTTTTTGAAAGCTACAGAGCTCATATTTGGCATCAAAATGCGTCGTACTGAAGCGCTTCTTTTTGCAAAGTTTCAGACAATTCGGCCGAGAAAAACCTCCCATGCCAAAGTGAATCATGGGAGTGCCCAAGTGGTTCTGCACCCTATATAGTATAAAGTTATTTCAGATATTTTTGCTCATCAAAAGTGACTTTGAGACTTACCCAAGATTTTTCAGAGAAAACCTTAGGATTTAAAAATACCACATGGATTCATTTTTCAGAAAAATTTGCTTGGCATTTCCCTAGAAACATTTCTAGAAGAATTCCTGAAAAAAAAATCTTCAAGACTGACTTGAGAAAATCTCGAACAATTTCTGGAGGAATTTCTGTTGAAATCTTAGAATGAATGGAGCAATTGCTACATGTGTCTTTAGAGAAATCCCTAGTTGGAAACTTACATAAATTTATACATCAACTAAAAAATAATGTTGATCTCCATTAATTTCAGTAAAAGTTATTGATTGAATTTTAGAAGATGTTTTGATCGATGGAGAAATTTGGACCTTCTTGAAAAAACCTTAGAAAATTATTAAAGATATTCAGGTGATTTCTGATACAATCTTTGGAGAAATTACATTTCTGTTGTTCTCATTGGGAAAATCCAGGTTGAATGCTTGAGGTATCCTATGCAAAATTGTTGCAGAAATTCCCTAGCAAAATTCGTGGAGAAATTATTTGGAAAATGATCACTAGAAGAAATCCTTCAAACATTTTCGGGAGTGATATCTGAACATTTTAGCAAATACTTGAATAGTTTTTGATAAAATTCCTAGAGAAAGTCATGAAAAAAACCATACAGTAATAGAGTAAGGTGGGGCAAAAGTTCGACCTTAGTGGTATAATCAAAATTTCCATGAAAATAATAGCAGATGAAACAAAACAAATACCATACAGCGAACCTTCAACATATTGGCTATAACTTTGCTGAACAAACTTGTGTCAAAATATTTACCCATTTTTAGTTATAACAGTTTCAAAATTGATTGTCTTAAACGAACTTTTGCCCCACCGGTGGGGCAAAAGTTCGAATCTAGTGTGGGGCAAAAGTTCGTTGGTTAATACACAAAATATCAATACTTTTATGCCAGGCATACTTTATACCAGCCGTAAACTTATGTTGTGTGTGTGTGTGTGTGTGTGTATACAATCCACCTCCCACTGACCGGCAGTGCTTTTATGGAAGAAAATTGTATGCATGTATTTATTGATACCTTTCGATATCTTCATATCTGCAGACAATTTTAGCCCAGGAGATGAAAGGTGATAGCTCTACTGAAATTCCAACGACCCATTTCAAGAATGGCAGTAAATACACACACATTCTGAGGTCATTTTCATATACAGTAAGCCCCGCATAAAAACACCCAGATATCAAATGGATATCTGAAATATTTTTACACTTCCCGAATCGAAATAAATTTTCGACCCTGGCACGTATTTAAGTTTCATATGGAAATGAGGTAGGGTAATAATAATAAAAGGAATGATTTTACCGAGAATGTAATGCTGTTTCTCTCGTCCGCAGCACTGTGCTTACCGCAAAATACAATACACTTTTCACCTGCACTACGCACGTAACATGATCAATTCTGACCGCATCACCCGCCCCCCGCAGGAGCAAGCGTCACGGTCAAAGGATCACACACTACTAAAAAGTCCGCGAATCACGCCACTCTTCTACCCCCCCCATTGCACTGCGCGCGAAACACGAATAATCCTGCTTGACCGCTTTCACCCGCCCCCGCAGGAGCAAGCGTCACGGTCAAAGGATCACACACTACTAAATAAGCCCGCGAATCACGCCACTCTTCTACCCCCCCCATTGCAACTGCGCGCGAAACACGATTAATCCTGCTTGACCGCTTCACCCGCCCCCGCAGGAGCAAGCGTCACCGGTCAAAGGATCACACACTACTCAAGCACTCAATCCGGTCTAGGTACGTCAAAACATATCGTTGACTTGCAAAAGATTCATAGAATAACTATCATATTTATCATTATTTTAATATCAGCGATTTTATCGTCCCCATTTTTTTCTATCATTAAGAAACATTTCAATATTCAATATCTTTTTAAATTACGATAAGGATAATCATTAAAATTGACAGCTGGTCAGTAATTTATAACTCTAAATACTCAATTATCTTGTGCTCATTACTGGTCTCTGAATCAGTTATCACTCAACAGCGCCCATCGATATACTTTTGGTCGATTTCCTGCTTTTAAAATCTTATATAGATTCGTAAATGTTTTATTTTAAAAAATAAGTTATTTCTAAAAAAAATTCAAATCAAATTTAGAAATTTTAGACTAATGTTTGTCGATTCTGAAGACGCTTTTTACCCTTTTTCAAAAACTTAAAAGATATATATGAAAATTCACAATACTTTACCGTTTCTATTTCAATGCAACATAACGTAAAAGGTGATATATTTTTAAAAAATAGAGGAGAACTCAGATTTTTCTTTCCTTTTCTGTAAATTTTGAAATGTGTACTGGCGATAGAATTATAATGAAAACCTACTACCTAGTCCTAAAATTTCCCTCCAAGATATTAATCGAAACTTTTTTTTAAAGATTTTAATATATTTGTTTTTGTCTCGCATATAGTTTTAACATCGAAAACATGTAAGTGACAACAAATTATTCAGTTGCCTTCAGTTGCTTTTGAAATTCACGAAAGGCACAAATATTTTGTTTTTGACAATCGTCAAGTTTTGCCTTATATGATATTGAAATAGTATGCTTGGAACAGGTATAAACATATAGAAATGTGGATTTATAATTCATCAAACGCATAAGAGTACACTCATGTATTAAAATCAGTATTTTCTGCAAATATTATGAATCGGTATTTTCAATTTCACACATACTAGCACTTTCACCACCTTTCTGTCTTTTTTCGCATCCCCCCCCCAAATACAGTTTCAAAAATTTTCGATTCTTTGAGTTCCTGATTTCTATTAAACCAGATGGGATTTTTTGAATTACCAACAAGTTTTTTTCCTTTTGAGAGGTACCTCTTCACGGATGATTTCCATTATTGAACTGTAAAAGATATCAACAGCTTTTTCAACATTGTTTTCTTCTCTGATCAGTGATTGTCAGTCAATTGAGTCCTTTTGAGAGGTACCTCTTCACGGATAATTTCCATTATTGAATTGTAAAAGATATCAACAACTTTTTCAACATTGTTTTCTTCTCTGATCAGTGATTGTCAGTCAATTAAATTTATTCTATTTTTAAGTTTTCATAATTTGCATTATCGTATTCATAAATATTCTCATATTCGCACACTGTGGGTCTGCAGTACTGCAGTTATTGTGGATAAATAAGGGTGTAATACTTTCATTTACGTAGAAATCTTCTTGGTTATTTGGCAACAGAAAGTCAAGGTAACAATTTTGCCGATTTTTTACATGATTAATTTGGTTCAAGCCCAAAATTGCAATTTTGTCGAAAACTAATTATAACGTTTCATTTTCCCCGACCACTAATAATGCCCTCATTTTCAAAATCAGGGATGAAGTCAGCATACTTTCATCTCAGGGGGAAGGTCAGATATGATATCTTCAGCATTAAAAAAAAAGAGTCGTAAGCATGTTTGTTGGCATGATCAGGTGGAAAGTACACTGATGAAAAAAATGTTTGTCGTTTTCTATATTCACCTTCACCCAAGCATGTTCAAACTCTTTAAATTTCGAAGAATAAATAATTTCAGAATTAAATGTTGAAGAAACTGCAATGAGGACTCCTCCTCTTGACTTCTTTTGTGACATAAGAAAATCACGTCTCTAAAAACGTTATAATCACATCCGAAAACTTCTTCGCTTTTTATATTCATTTTGTTTTATTTTTTAAATTCCTTTATTAGGATCATTTCAAACATTACATTTATTTTAGGTGTTCTTTGTTAGACAACACTTTAATTCAAATCTACAACAACTATTATATTGAAGTTTTTTTTTAATTTTCAAAGATGCACCATCATTTATAAGAAGAAACCTTTCAGTTTTTTTTCCAGAGTCATTTACAAAAAAAATCCACCAAACATTCAACTATTACACCTAAAATTACTTCAAAGAATGTTCCAAATACGTTAGTACTTGAATTTTTAGTACAAACTGATCGTCCCATAGTGAAAAATAATTCATCAAACCATAATAAAGAAATTTGCTGAATAGTATAAACCTACATTGTCTTTGGGCCATCTTTACATCGCCACCAAAAAAGCTGAAAATTTCACAGAACACTATTTTTATGGTAAGGAAAATATGGAAGATTTGAATTGCAAACAATTTTAAATTTTGAATCTCCCTAATAGTCAGTTCATGCGCGGCTTAAACAAATTCATCTGATTAGTTTAATAATACTAGTCGCTTTTCGATTAGATTTTGTTATTATAAACAATTGTTTGAAGACCAAAATATTGTGATTTTCCAGTTGAGTGAAATTCATATTTATTCTGAACTGTGATGAAAATATCAGGTCAATTGAACCCTTAACAGCCGAGATCCGGACCTCCAAACTTGATCATTTTGTGTTAAAAAAATAATACTGTGTACTTTATTCTGTCCCGTACTGTATGAGTACGTATTGCGCACATTATAAGTGCGGTTCGAAGAGCGAGATTGCAAATAAAAGTGCGGAATTACGTCGGACATATTTAGTGTTATCACCGCACTTATTCAGCATAAGATGACGAATAAGTGGGGCAAAGACACCAAACCGATCCGACGTAATCCAGCACTTTTATTCATGATTCCGCGCTTATAGCAAGTCAAGTTTTCAAAGCAATTAAACATATCATTTGTCTATTATTACGATCATTCTTTTTGATTCTACTACGCTTTAGAGTCGTGCGTTCCAACATGTAGGTACACACACTCCAAATAAAAGCTGTCAAAAAACTTTACGTCAGCATCACACTTTGAGTGGTGATAAGAGCCCCTCATTCATAAACAAGAATAAAACAATAATTCTGGCAGGCTAAATGATAGTAACCCGGATCCAATAAATTATACGTTTTATCAACCTCCTGGTACTGTTCAATTCAACTCTAAACTGATAGATGTTTGATGTTTAAATGTATATCGTGTGTACAGCGACAGAACCGATCAGATTCAAATACCTTCGAGTGCATTGATAGCTATCAGTGAACGAAAAGGAGGTAAATCACCCCACGTAACACGTAAATATGTTATTGTTGCTAAATTTTGGGAAAGCACACGCCATAAAACGGAATTGCATTATCATTTGTGTCGAATCAAATACACGAGCCACCACCAGAGGCTGATAGCTAGATTGTTTTATTATTTTTCAAAAATAAACCAGTGTGCTGTTGACCTTTAGTTTGATTCTGTACACATACTTGCGGTTTAATCTTTCCGTACCAGTAACATGTGTAAGTAAACCATGCTAGGCGAATTTCGAACGTTTTAAAAGAGAGCTTCCTTAAATTTTCACAAGAATGATGCAATCTGGGCATGAACTCTTGGAGTGTGAATTAACACAAATGGATGAACTGAAGTTTCAATATCAAGGTGCGACAGCTACCTCGAGAATCAGAGATAAAAAAGTTTTCTATGCTAAATTTGCTATCCAAATCGAAGGATTTGGTATTGTGTAAATGTGGTATACGCACTGATTTTACCAATAGCCCTCCTTCGATGTTCAATAAACATTCCGCGGACCCTGGAAATGGATGAAATCGAAATGCAAATTTATGAAAATTTTCCAAATTATAAATTATAAATTATAAACAACAGATATCCTTGGCAGCCACACCCTTCTTCTTCTTTTTCTTGGCATTACGTCCTCACTTTGGCAGAGCCTGCTTCTCAGCTTAGTGTTCAATGAACACTTCCACAGTTATCAACTAAGAGCTTTCTTCGCCAAAGTTGCCATTTTTGCATTCGTATATTGTGTGGCAGGTACGATGATACTTTTATGCTCAAGGAAGTCAAGGAAATTTCCATTTCCAAAATTCTAGACCGTCCGGGAATCAAGCCCAGACACCTTCATTGCTTTGTAGCCGCGGAGATAAATTTTTACATAAGAATTTTCTATAAAATCCGTCAAGACACACTTCCCTGAATTTTTTTCCCGGAAATTACAAGTATTACTGCTCGTAATACTGGATGCATTTTGCAAGATTTTTTCCGGATTTTTTTTTTATCACAAACTAATTCAGATATTTGTCTTAAGTAAACATTTATCAATTTTTCAACGGTGATTTTAAGGAATTTTACCATTAAATTAGGTCAACATACATTCAACAATTCAATTTGATTTTTTAAGGATTGCTCTAGAGATTCCACCATATTTTTTACCAGGGATTATTCCAAATATTATTTCATAAATTCTCCTTATGAGCCATAAAATTTTGGGCAACTGCAAGGGACATGGAGGTCTTTAATAGACCATTTCCGTCAGACCTTACCCCCTATTTTTATATTTTTCTTCGAAAGACGATTATTTTTAATGATTATTGACGCTTTCAGATCTAATTTATATGCACTCCTGATTTTATTGTAAATTTTTGAAAATTCGAGAATTTACCAATTTTGAGTAGTGCGGCACAGTTGTTTCAACCCTGTGGGTAAACAAAGTGGAGATTTTCCCACAACTTTCAAAACCCCTGCGCTGAGTGTTTGTAGATATGACGAAATGTCAATGTCAAATCAAGCACACGAGACGACACGACAAAATGGAGAAATCTGAGGTCCGATGGGCAAGCTTCGTTGTAAATGAAGCCCATCCTTTACTATTGTACTTATAATAAAAACTTTTACCGGAAGACGACTGCTAATAGACCGTTTTAAGCTTAGCAAGTGATGGAATTCTCCTTGGAAGCATTTCTGCAACGCTGCGGAACGTTTTCTACAAGAGGGGCATATTGGCCGGTTTGTTTTGAAACGTCAAGAATTGGACCGTTTGCAGATAACGTCTTGTACTCGCTTTAGAAGCTACCTGGCAAGAGAAAGTTGCATGCAAAGCATGATTAACTAAGTAAATAACACTTTGACACCAAAAACTGTATAAGTAATGGATTTGCCACTGCGATAGAGCAGTTTTTCCTTAGGGGGGCCTATACCTGTTTACCCTACCGTTTGATATCTGCTGCTTATGTCGTCAAGCTGTTCCGGAACCATATGACCAATGGATTATACATACTTCTCCATTTTACCACTCTCGTAGGTCTCCCCGAAAAATCTGCAAACGGTCCAATTCTTGACGTTTCAAAACAAACCGGCCAATATGCCCCTCTTGTAGAAAACGTTCCGCAGCGTTGCAGAAATGCTTCCAAGGAGAATTCCATCACTTGCTAAGCTTAAAACGGTCTATTAGCAGTCGTCTTCCGGTAAAAGTTTTTATTATAAGTACAATAGTAAAGGATGGGCTTCATTTACAACGAAGCCTGCCCTTCGGACCTTAGATTTCTCCATTTTGTCGTGTCGTCTCGTGTGCTTGATTTGACATTGACATTTCGTCATATCTACAAACACTCAGCGCAGGGGTTTTGAAAGTTGTGGGAAAATCTCCACTTTGTTTACCCACAGGGTTGAAACAACTGTGCCGCACTACTCAAAATTGGTAAATTCTCGAATTTTCAAAAATTTACAATAAAATCAGGAGTGCATATAAATTAGATCTGAAAGCGTCAATAATCATTAAAAATAATCGTCTTTCGAAGAAAAATATAAAAATAGGGGGTAAGGTCTGACGGAAAAGGTCTATTTGTCTTTGCTTTGATGCTGTTTAGATTGCAGTAGATGGTTTCGGTGTTTCAAAAATAAACAAAAACAATCCGTCATGAAACGATCACAGTTGCCAGGTTTTGCAGTGCAACCAGACAAATGTGACACATTATTTCGTACGCTCACTCTCGCACAGTCGGCACATTTCGGCACAATTTCAAGTGAGCCGAGTTTCCCTCCCCCTGGGTAGGACAGTCAAAGGATTGTCCTACCCACGATTCAGCAAAAAAAAAAACAAGCTTAGTAGAAAGCTTGAAAAATAAAATTATTTATTATCTTCTCAGTTCTAGTTGTTAGTCTAGGAGATCTTCCAAAGATTTCTATAGAATTTCTTCCGTTTGTTTGAAAAAAAGTTTTTTTTTCAAGAAATCCTGCAAAAATTCCTCCGCCTGTTAATGTTTTATGTTAATTATTTTATGTTCCCTCCCAGAAATTCTAAATTCCTAGAGAGGTTCTTCAAATGAATCTTTTTTTCTTCTAGGAATTGTTTCAGCATTTCATCCAAATATTACTCCTGCAGTTTAACCAAACATTTCTTAAAAAGTTTCCCAAAAAATCCCATACAATCTTCAAAAGTTCATTCAAGTTTATACTACAGCAATTTTTCCAATTATTTCTCCGATCATTCCTACACAAAAATCTATAGAGATTCTGTTTTACGAGAAATTTCCTTAGACAATCCAGCAGAATACTGTCCCAAAATAAAATTGATTTTATTCGATCATCTTATGAAATATTAGGGAGCCGGATCCTATTCTTGGCACTTTTGATTCACTTCGGCAGTGAGGTTTTTTGAAAGCTACAGAGCTCATATTTGGCATCAAAATGCGTCGTACTGAAGCGCTTCTTTTTGCAAAGTTTCAGACAATTCGGCCGAGAAAAACCTCCCATGCCAAAGTGAATCATGGGAGTGCCCAAGTGGTTCTGCACCCTATATAGTATAAAGTTATTTCAGATATTTTTGCTCATCAAAAGTGACTTTGAGACTTACCCAAGATTTTTCAGAGAAAACCTTAGGATTTAAAAATACCACATGGATTCATTTTTCAGAAAAATTTGCTTGGCATTTCCCTAGAAACATTTCTAGAAGAATTCCTGAAAAAAAAATCTTCAAGACTGACTTGAGAAAATCTCGAACAATTTCTGGAGGAATTTCTGTTGAAATCTTAGAATGAATGGAGCAATTGCTACATGTGTCTTTAGAGAAATCCCTAGTTGGAAACTTACATAAATTTATACATCAACTAAAAAATAATGTTGATCTCCATTAATTTCAGTAAAAGTTATTGATTGAATTTTAGAAGATGTTTTGATCGATGGAGAAATTTGGACCTTCTTGAAAAAACCTTAGAAAATTATTAAAGATATTCAGGTGATTTCTGATACAATCTTTGGAGAAATTACATTTCTGTTGTTCTCATTGGGAAAATCCAGGTTGAATGCTTGAGGTATCCTATGCAAAATTGTTGCAGAAATTCCCTAGCAAAATTCGTGGAGAAATTATTTGGAAAATGATCACTAGAAGAAATCCTTCAAACATTTTCGGGAGTGATATCTGAACATTTTAGCAAATACTTGAATAGTTTTTGATAAAATTCCTAGAGAAAGTCATGAAAAAAACCATACAGTAATAGAGTAAGGTGGGGCAAAAGTTCGACCTTAGTGGTATAATCAAAATTTCCATGAAAATAATAGCAGATGAAACAAAACAAATACCATACAGCGAACCTTCAACATATTGGCTATAACTTTGCTGAACAAACTTGTGTCAAAATATTTACCCATTTTTAGTTATAACAGTTTCAAAATTGATTGTCTTAAACGAACTTTTGCCCCACCGGTGGGGCAAAAGTTCGAATCTAGTGTGGGGCAAAAGTTCGTTGGTTAATACACAAAATATCAATACTTTTATGCCAGGCATACTTTATACCAGCCGTAAACTTATGTTGTGTGTGTGTGTGTGTGTGTGTGTATACAATCCACCTCCCACTGACCGGCAGTGCTTTTATGGAAGAAAATTGTATGCATGTATTTATTGATACCTTTCGATATCTTCATATCTGCAGACAATTTTAGCCCAGGAGATGAAAGGTGATAGCTCTACTGAAATTCCAACGACCCATTTCAAGAATGGCAGTAAATACACACACATTCTGAGGTCATTTTCATATACAGTAAGCCCCGCATAAAAACACCCAGATATCAAATGGATATCTGAAATATTTTTACACTTCCCGAATCGAAAATTAAATTTTCGACCCTGGCACGTATTTAGTTTCATATGGAAATAGGTAGGTAAATAATAATAAAGAATGATTTTACCAGAATGTAATGCTGTTTCTTCCGTCGCAGCACTGTGCTTACCGCAAAATACAATACACTTTTTCACTGCACTACGCACGTAACATGATCAATTCTGACCGCATCACCCGCCCCCGCAGGAGCAAGCGTCACGGTCAAAGGATCACACACTACTAAAAAGTCCGCGAATCACGCCACTCTTCTACCCCCCCCCATTGCACTGCGCGCGAAACACGAATAATCCTGCTTGACCGCTTCACCCGCCCCCGCAGGAGCAAGCGTCACGGTCAAAGGATCACACACTACTAAATAAGCCCGCGAATCACGCCACTCTTCTACCCCCCCCCATTGCACTGCGCGCGAAACACGATTAATCCTGCTTGACCGCTTCACCCGCCCCCGCAGGAGCAAGCGTCACGGTCAAAGGATCACACACTACTCAAGCACTCAATCCGGTCTAGGTACGTCAAAACATATCGTTGACTTGCAAAAGATTCATAGAATAACTATCATATTTATCATTATTTTAATATCAGCGATTTTATCGTCCCCATTTTTTCTATCATTAAGAAAACATTTCAATATTCAATATCTTTTTAAATTACGATAAGGATAATCATTAAAATTGACAGCTGGTCAGTAATTTATAACTCTAAATACTCAATTATCTTGTGCTCATTACTGGTCTCTGAATCAGTTATCACTCAACAGCGCCCATCGATATACTTTTGGTCGATTTCCTGCTTTTAAAATCTTATATAGATTCGTAAATGTTTTATTTTAAAAAATAAGTTATTTCTAAAAAAAATTCAAATCAAATTTAGAAATTTTAGACTAATGTTTGTCGATTCTGAAGACGCTTTTTACCCTTTTTCAAAACTTAAAAGATATATATGAAAATTCACAATACTTTACCGTTTCTATTTCAATGCAACATAACGTAAAAAGGTGATATATTTTTAAAAAATAGAGGAGAACTCAGATTTTTCTTTCCTTTTCTGTAAATTTTGAAATGTGTACTGGCGATAGAATTATAATGAAAACCTACTACCTAGTCCTAAAATTTCCCTCCAAGATATTAATCGAAACTTTTTTTTTAAAGATTTTAATATATTTGTTTTTGTCTCGCATATAGTTTTAACATCGAAAACATGTAAGTGACAACAAATTATTCAGTTGCCTTCAGTTGCTTTGAAATTCACGAAAGGCACAAATATTTTGTTTTTGACAATCGTCAAGTTTTGCCTTATATGATATTGAAATAGTATGCTTGGAACAGGTATAAACATATAGAAATGTGGATTTATAATTCATCAAACGCATAAGAGTACACTCATGTATTAAAATCAGTATTTTCTGCAAATATTATGAATCGGTATTTTCAATTTCACACATACTAGCACTTTCACCACCTTTCTGTCTTTTTCGCATCCCCCCCCCCAAATACAGTTTCAAAAATTTTCGATTCTTTGAGTTCCTGATTTCTATTAAACCAGATGGGATTTTTTGAATTACCAACAAGTTTTTTTCCTTTTGAGAGGTACCTCTTCACGGATGATTTCCATTATTGAACTGTAAAAGATATCAACAGCTTTTTCAACATTGTTTTCTTCTCTGATCAGTGATTGTCAGTCAATTGAGTCCTTTTGAGAGGTACCTCTTCACGGATAATTTCCATTATTGAATTGTAAAAGATATCAACAACTTTTTCAACATTGTTTTCTTCTCTGATCAGTGATTGTCAGTCAATTAAATTTATTCTATTTTTAAGTTTTCATAATTTGCATTATCGTATTCATAAATATTCTCATATTCGCACACTGTGGGTCTGCAGTACTGCAGTTATTGTGGATAAATAAGGGTGTAATACTTTCATTTACGTAGAAATCTTCTTGGTTATTTGGCAACAGAAAGTCAAGGTAACAATTTTGCCGATTTTTTACATGATTAATTTGGTTCAAGCCCAAAATTGCAATTTTGTCGAAAACTAATTATAACGTTTCATTTTCCCCGACCACTAATAATGCCCTCATTTTCAAAATCAGGGATGAAGTCAGCATACTTTCATCTCAGGGGGAAGGTCAGATATGATATCTTCAGCATTAAAAAAAAAGAGTCGTAAGCATGTTTGTTGGCATGATCAGGTGGAAAGTACACTGATGAAAAAAATGTTTGTCGTTTTCTATATTCACCTTCACCCAAGCATGTTCAAACTCTTTAAATTTCGAAGAATAAATAATTTCAGAATTAAATGTTGAAGAAACTGCAATGAGGACTCCTCCTCTTGACTTCTTTTGTGACATAAGAAAATCACGTCTCTAAAAACGTTATAATCACATCCGAAAACTTCTTCGCTTTTTATATTCATTTTGTTTTATTTTTTAAATTCCTTTATTAGGATCATTTCAAACATTACATTTATTTTAGGTGTTCTTTGTTAGACAACACTTTAATTCAAATCTACAACAACTATTATATTGAAGTTTTTTTTTAATTTTCAAAGATGCACCATCATTTATAAGAAGAAACCTTTCAGTTTTTTTTCCAGAGTCATTTACAAAAAAAATCCACCAAACATTCAACTATTACACCTAAAATTACTTCAAAGAATGTTCCAAATACGTTAGTACTTGAATTTTTAGTACAAACTGATCGTCCCATAGTGAAAAATAATTCATCAAACCATAATAAAGAAATTTGCTGAATAGTATAAACCTACATTGTCTTTGGGCCATCTTTACATCGCCACCAAAAAAGCTGAAAATTTCACAGAACACTATTTTTATGGTAAGGAAAATATGGAAGATTTGAATTGCAAACAATTTTAAATTTTGAATCTCCCTAATAGTCAGTTCATGCGCGGCTTAAACAAATTCATCTGATTAGTTTAATAATACTAGTCGCTTTTCGATTAGATTTTGTTATTATAAACAATTGTTTGAAGACCAAAATATTGTGATTTTCCAGTTGAGTGAAATTCATATTTATTCTGAACTGTGATGAAAATATCAGGTCAATTGAACCCTTAACAGCCGAGATCCGGACCTCCAAACTTGATCATTTTGTGTTAAAAAAATAATACTGTGTACTTTATTCTGTCCCGTACTGTATGAGTACGTATTGCGCACATTATAAGTGCGGTTCGAAGAGCGAGATTGCAAATAAAAGTGCGGAATTACGTCGGACATATTTAGTGTTATCACCGCACTTATTCAGCATAAGATGACGAATAAGTGGGGCAAAGACACCAAACCGATCCGACGTAATCCAGCACTTTTATTCATGATTCCGCGCTTATAGCAAGTCAAGTTTTCAAAGCAATTAAACATATCATTTGTCTATTATTACGATCATTCTTTTTGATTCTACTACGCTTTAGAGTCGTGCGTTCCAACATGTAGGTACACACACTCCAAATAAAAGCTGTCAAAAAACTTTACGTCAGCATCACACTTTGAGTGGTGATAAGAGCCCCTCATTCATAAACAAGAATAAAACAATAATTCTGGCAGGCTAAATGATAGTAACCCGGATCCAATAAATTATACGTTTTATCAACCTCCTGGTACTGTTCAATTCAACTCTAAACTGATAGATGTTTGATGTTTAAATGTATATCGTGTGTACAGCGACAGAACCGATCAGATTCAAATACCTTCGAGTGCATTGATAGCTATCAGTGAACGAAAAGGAGGTAAATCACCCCACGTAACACGTAAATATGTTATTGTTGCTAAATTTTGGGAAAGCACACGCCATAAAACGGAATTGCATTATCATTTGTGTCGAATCAAATACACGAGCCACCACCAGAGGCTGATAGCTAGATTGTTTTATTATTTTTCAAAAATAAACCAGTGTGCTGTTGACCTTTAGTTTGATTCTGTACACATACTTGCGGTTTAATCTTTCCGTACCAGTAACATGTGTAAGTAAACCATGCTAGGCGAATTTCGAACGTTTTAAAAGAGAGCTTCCTTAAATTTTCACAAGAATGATGCAATCTGGGCATGAACTCTTGGAGTGTGAATTAACACAAATGGATGAACTGAAGTTTCAATATCAAGGTGCGACAGCTACCTCGAGAATCAGAGATAAAAAAGTTTTCTATGCTAAATTTGCTATCCAAATCGAAGGATTTGGTATTGTGTAAATGTGGTATACGCACTGATTTTACCAATAGCCCTCCTTCGATGTTCAATAAACATTCCGCGGACCCTGGAAATGGATGAAATCGAAATGCAAATTTATGAAAATTTTCCAAATTATAAATTATAAATTATAAACAACAGATATCCTTGGCAGCCACACCCTTCTTCTTCTTTTTCTTGGCATTACGTCCTCACTTTGGCAGAGCCTGCTTCTCAGCTTAGTGTTCAATGAACACTTCCACAGTTATCAACTAAGAGCTTTCTTCGCCAAAGTTGCCATTTTTGCATTCGTATATTGTGTGGCAGGTACGATGATACTTTTATGCTCAAGGAAGTCAAGGAAATTTCCATTTCCAAAATTCTAGACCGTCCGGGAATCAAGCCCAGACACCTTCATTGCTTTGTAGCCGCGGAGATAAATTTTTACATAAGAATTTTCTATAAAATCCGTCAAGACACACTTCCCTGAATTTTTTTCCCGGAAATTACAAGTATTACTGCTCGTAATACTGGATGCATTTTGCAAGATTTTTTCCGGATTTTTTTTTTATCACAAACTAATTCAGATATTTGTCTTAAGTAAACATTTATCAATTTTTCAACGGTGATTTTAAGGAATTTTACCATTAAATTAGGTCAACATACATTCAACAATTCAATTTGATTTTTTAAGGATTGCTCTAGAGATTCCACCATATTTTTTACCAGGGATTATTCCAAATATTATTTCATAAATTCTCCTTATGAGCCATAAAATTTTGGGCAACTGCAAGGGACATGGAGGTCTTTAATAGACCATTTCCGTCAGACCTTACCCCCTATTTTTATATTTTTCTTCGAAAGACGATTATTTTTAATGATTATTGACGCTTTCAGATCTAATTTATATGCACTCCTGATTTTATTGTAAATTTTTGAAAATTCGAGAATTTACCAATTTTGAGTAGTGCGGCACAGTTGTTTCAACCCTGTGGGTAAACAAAGTGGAGATTTTCCCACAACTTTCAAAACCCCTGCGCTGAGTGTTTGTAGATATGACGAAATGTCAATGTCAAATCAAGCACACGAGACGACACGACAAAATGGAGAAATCTGAGGTCCGATGGGCAAGCTTCGTTGTAAATGAAGCCCATCCTTTACTATTGTACTTATAATAAAAACTTTTACCGGAAGACGACTGCTAATAGACCGTTTTAAGCTTAGCAAGTGATGGAATTCTCCTTGGAAGCATTTCTGCAACGCTGCGGAACGTTTTCTACAAGAGGGGCATATTGGCCGGTTTGTTTTGAAACGTCAAGAATTGGACCGTTTGCAGATAACGTCTTGTACTCGCTTTAGAAGCTACCTGGCAAGAGAAAGTTGCATGCAAAGCATGATTAACTAAGTAAATAACACTTTGACACCAAAAACTGTATAAGTAATGGATTTGCCACTGCGATAGAGCAGTTTTTCCTTAGGGGGGCCTATACCTGTTTACCCTACCGTTTGATATCTGCTGCTTATGTCGTCAAGCTGTTCCGGAACCATATGACCAATGGATTATACATACTTCTCCATTTTACCACTCTCGTAGGTCTCCCCGAAAAATCTGCAAACGGTCCAATTCTTGACGTTTCAAAACAAACCGGCCAATATGCCCCTCTTGTAGAAAACGTTCCGCAGCGTTGCAGAAATGCTTCCAAGGAGAATTCCATCACTTGCTAAGCTTAAAACGGTCTATTAGCAGTCGTCTTCCGGTAAAAGTTTTTATTATAAGTACAATAGTAAAGGATGGGCTTCATTTACAACGAAGCCTGCCCTTCGGACCTTAGATTTCTCCATTTTGTCGTGTCGTCTCGTGTGCTTGATTTGACATTGACATTTCGTCATATCTACAAACACTCAGCGCAGGGGTTTTGAAAGTTGTGGGAAAATCTCCACTTTGTTTACCCACAGGGTTGAAACAACTGTGCCGCACTACTCAAAATTGGTAAATTCTCGAATTTTCAAAAATTTACAATAAAATCAGGAGTGCATATAAATTAGATCTGAAAGCGTCAATAATCATTAAAAATAATCGTCTTTCGAAGAAAAATATAAAAATAGGGGGTAAGGTCTGACGGAAAAGGTCTATTTGTCTTTGCTTTGATGCTGTTTAGATTGCAGTAGATGGTTTCGGTGTTTCAAAAATAAACAAAAACAATCCGTCATGAAACGATCACAGTTGCCAGGTTTTGCAGTGCAACCAGACAAATGTGACACATTATTCGTACGCTCACTCTCGCACAGTCGGCACATTTCGGCACAATTTCAAGTGAGCCGAGTTTCCCTCCCCCTGGGTAGGACAGTCAAAGGATTGTCCTACCCACGATTCAGCAAAAAAAAAACAAGCTTAGTAGAAAGCTTGAAAAATAAAATTATTTATTATCTTCTCAGTTCTAGTTGTTAGTCTAGGAGATCTTCCAAAGATTTCTATAGAATTTCTTCCGTTTGTTTGAAAAAAAGTTTTTTTTTCAAGAAATCCTGCAAAAATTCCTCCGCCTGTTAATGTTTTATGTTAATTATTTTATGTTCCCTCCCAGAAATTCTAAATTCCTAGAGAGGTTCTTCAAATGAATCTTTTTTCTTCTAGGAATTGTTTCAGCATTTCATCCAAATATTACTCCTGCAGTTTAACCAAACATTTCTTAAAAAGTTTCCCAAAAATCCCATACAATCTTCAAAGTTCATTCAGTTTTATACTACAAAGCAATTTTTCCCAATTATTCTCCGATCATTCTACAACAAAAATCTATAGAGATTCTGTTTTCGAGAAATTTCCTTAGACAATCCAGCAGAATACTGTCCCAAAATAAATTGATTTTATTCGATCATCTTATGAAATAATTAGGGAGGACGGATCCCTATTCTTGGCATTTTGATTCACTTCGGCAGTGAGGTTTTTTGAAAGCTACAGAGCTCATATTGGCATCAAATGCGTCGTACTGAAGCGCTTCTTTTTGCAAAGTTTCAGACAATTCGGCCGAGAAAAACCTCCCATGCCAAAGTGAATCATGGAGTGCCCAAGTGGTTCTGCACCCTATATAGTATAAAGTATTTCAGATATTTTTGCTCATCAAAGTGACTTTGAGACTTACCCAAGATTTTTCAGAGAAAACCTTAGGATTTAAAAATACCACATGGATTCATTTTTCAGAAAATTTGCTTGGCATTTCCCTAGAAACATTTCTAGAAGATTCCTGAAAAAAAATCTTCAGACTGACTTGAGAAAATCTCGAACAATTTCTGGAGGATTTCTGTGAAATCTTAGAATGAATGGAGCAATGCTACATGTTCTTAGAGAAATCCCTAGTTGGAAACTTACATAAATTTATACATCAACTAAAAAATAATGTTGATCTCCATTAATTTCAGTAAAAGTTATTGATTGAATTTTAGAAGATTTTGATCGATGGGAGAAATTTGGACCTTCTTGAAAAAACCTAGAAAATTATTAAAGATATTCAGGTGATTTCTGATACAATCTTTGGAGAATTACATTTCTGTTGTTCTCATTGGGAAAATCCAGGTTGAATGCCTTGAGGTATCCTATGCAAATTGTTGCAGAAATTCCCTAGCAAAATTCGTGAGAATTATTTGGAAAATGATCACCTAGAAGAAATCCTTCAAACATTTTCGGGAGTGATATCTGAACATTTTAGCAAATACTTGAATAGTTTTTGATAAAATTCCTAAGAGAAAGTCATGAAAAAAACCATACAGTAATAGAGTAAGGTGGGCAAAGTTCGACCTTAGTGGTATAAATCAAAATTTCCATGAAAATAATAGCAATGAAACAAAACAAATACCATACAGCGAACTTCAACATATTGGCTATAACTTTGCTGACAAACTTGTGTCAAAATATTACCCATTTTTAGTTATAAACAGTTTCAAAATTGATTGTCTTAAACGAAACTTTTGCCCCACCGTGGGGCAAAAGTTCGAATCTAGTGAGGGGCAAAAGTTCGTTGGTTAATACACAAAATATCAATACTTTTATGCAGGCATACTTTATACCAGCCGTAAACTTATGTTGTGTGTGTGTGTGTGTGTGTGTGTATACAATCACCTCCCACTGACCGGCAGTGCTTTTATGGAAGAAAATTGTATGCATGTATTTATTGATACCTTCGATATCTTATATCTGCAGACAATTTAGCCCAGGAGATGAAAGGTGATAGCTCTACTGAAATTCCAACAGCCCATTCAAGACATGGCAGTAATACACACACATTCTGAGGTCATTTTCATATACAGTAAGCCCCCGCATAAAAACACCCCAGATATCAAATGGATATCTGAAATATTTTTACACTTCCCGAATCGAAAATTAAATTTTCGACCCTGGCACGTATCTTAGTTTCATATGGAAATAGGTAGTAAATAATATAAAGAATGATTTTACCAGAATGTAATGCTGTTTCTCCGTCGCAGCACTGTGCTTACCGCAAAATACAATACACTTTTTCACTGCACTACGCACGTAACATGATCATTCTGACCGCATCACCCGCCCCCGCAGGAGCAGCGTCACGGTCAAAGGATCACACACTACTAAAAAGTCCGCGAATCACGCACTCTTCTACCCCCCCCATTGCACTGCGCGCGAAACACGAATAATCCTGCTTGACCGCTCAACCCGCCCCCGCAGGAGCAAGCGTCACGGTCAAAGGATCACCACACTACTAAATAAGCCCGCGAATCACGCCACTCTCTACCCCCTCCTCCCCATTGCACTGGCGCGCGAAACACGATTAATCCTGCTTGACCGCTTCACCCGCCCCGCAGGAGCAAGCGTCAGCGGTCAAAGGATCACAGCACTACTCAAGCACTCAATCCCGGTCTAGGTACGTCAAAACATATCGTTGACTGCTAAAGATTCATAGAATAACTATCATATTATCATTATTTAATATCAGCGATTTTATCGTCCCCCATTTTTTCTATCATTAAGAAAACATTTCAATATTCAATATCTTTTTAAATTACGATAAGGATAATCATTAAAATTGACAGCTGGTCAGTAATTTATAACTCTAAATACTCAATTATCTGTGTGCTCATTACTGGGTCTCTGAATCAGTTTATCAACTCAACAGCGCCCATCGATATACTTTTGGTCGATTTCCTGCTTTAAAATCTTATATAGATTCGTAAATGTTTTATTTAAAAAATAAGTTATTTCTAAAAAAATTCAAATCAAATTTAGAAATTTTTAGACTAATGTTTGTCGATTCTGAAGACGCTTTTTACCTTTTTCAAAACTTAAAAGATATATATGAAAATTCACATACTTTACCGTTTCTATTTCAATGCAACATAACGTAAAAAGGTGATATATTTTTAAAAAATAGAGGAGAACTCAGATTTTTCTTTCCCTTTTCTGTAAATTTTGAAATGTGTACTGGCGATAGAATTATACATAAAACCTACTACCTAGTCCTAAAATTTCCTCCAAGATATTAATCGAAACTTTTTTTTTAAAGATTTAATATATTTGTTTTTTGTCTCGCATATAGTTTTAACAATCGAAAACATGTAAGTGACAACAAATTATTCAGTTGCCTCAGTTGCTTTGAAATTCCACGAAAAGGCACAAATATTTTTGTTTTTGACAATCGTCCAAGTTTTGCCTTATATGATATTGAAATAGTATGCTTGGAACAGGTATAAACCATATAGAAATGTGATTTATAATTCATCAAACGCATAAGAGTACACTCATGTATTAAAATCAGTATTTTCTGCAAATATTATGAATCGGTATTTTCAATTTCACCATACTAGCACTTTCACCACCTTTCTGTCTTTTCGCATCCCCCCCCCAAAATACAGTTTCAAAAATTTTCGATCTTTGAGTTCCTGATTCTATTAAACAGATGGGATTTTTGAATTAACCAAAAGTTTTTTCCTTTTGAGAGGGTACCTCTTCACGGGATGATTTCCATTATTGAACTGTAAAAGAATCAACAGCTTTTCAAACATTGTTTTCTTCTCTGATCAGTGATTGTCAGTCAATTGAGTCTTTGAGAGGTACCTCTTCCGGAATAATTTCCATTATTGAATTGTACAAGATATCAACAACTTTTCAACATTGTTTTCTTCTCTGATCAGTGATTGTCCAGTCAATTAAATTTATTCTATTTTTAAGTTTCATAATTTGCATTATCGTTCATAAATATTCTCATATTCGCACACTGTGGGTCTGCAGTACTGCAGTTATTGTGGATAAATAAGGTGTAATACTTTCATTTACGTAGAAATCTTCTTGGTTATTTGGCAACAGAAAGTCAAGGTAACAATTTTGCCGATTTTTACATGATTAATTTTGGTTCAAGCCCAAAATTGGCAATTTTGTCGAAAACTAATTATAACGTTTCATTTTCCCCGACCACTAATAATGCCCTCATTTTCAAATCAGGGATGAAGTCAGCATACTTTCATCTCAGGGGAAGGTCAGATATGATATCTTCAGCATTAAAAAAAAAGAGTCGTAAGCATGTTTGTTGGCATGATCAGGTGGAAAGTACACTGATGAAAAAAATGTTTGTCGTTTTCTATATTCACCTTCACCCAAGCATGTTCAAACTCTTTAAATTTCGAAGAATAAATAATTTCAGAATTAAATGTTGAAGAAACTGCAATGAGGACTCCTCCTCTTGACTTCTTTTGTGACATAAGAAAAATCACGTCTCTAAAAACGTTATAATCACATCCGAAAACTTCTTCGGCTTTTTATATTCATTTGTTTTATTTTTAAATTCCTTTATTAGGATCATTTCAAACATTACATTTATTTTAGGTGTTCTTTGTTAGACAACACTTTAATTCAAATCTACAACAACTATTATATTGAAGTTTTTTTTAATTTTCAAAGATGCACCATCATTTATAAGAAGAAAACCTTTCAGTTTTTTTTCCAGAGTCATTTACAAAAAAAATCCACCAAACATTCAACTATTACACCTAAAATTACTTCAAAGAATGTTCCAAATACGTTAGTACTTGAATTTTTTAGTACAAACTGATCGTCCATAGTGAAAAATAATTCATCAACCATAATAAAGAAATTTGCTGAATAGTATAAACCTACATTGTCTTGGGCCATCTTTACATCGCCACCAAAAAAGCTGAAAAATTTCACAGAACACTATTTTTATGGTAAGGAAAATATGGAAGATTTGAATTGCAAACAATTTTAAATTTTGAATCTCCCTAATAGTCAAGTTCATGCGCGGCTTAAACAAATTCATCTGATTAGTTTAATAATACTAGTCGCTTTTCGATTAGATTTTGTTATTATAAACAATTGTTTGAAGACCAAAATATTGTGATTTTCCAGTTGAGTGAAATTCATATTTATTCTGAACTGTGATGAAAATATCAGGTCAATTGAACCCTTAACAGCCGAGATCCGGACCTCCAAACTTGATCATTTTGTGTTAAAAAATAATACTGTGTACTTTATTCTGTCCCGTACTGTATGAGTACGTATTGCGCACATTATAAGTGCCGGTTCGAAGAGCGAGATTGCAAATAAAAGTGCGGAATTACGTCGGACATATTTAGTGTTATCACCGCACTTATTCAGCATAAGATGACGAATAAGTGGGGGCAAAGACACCAAACCGATCCGACGTAATCCAGCACTTTTATTCATGATTCCGCGCTTATAGCAAGTCAAGTTTTCAAAGCAATTAAACATATCATTTGTCTATTATTACGATCATTCTTTTTGATTCTACTACGCTTTAGAGTCGTGCGTTCCAACATGTAGGTACACACACTCCAAATAAAAGCTGTCAAAAAACTTTACGTCAGCATCACACTTTGAGTGGTGATAAGAGCCCCTCATTCATAAAACAAGAATAAAACAATAATTCTGGGCAGGCTAAATGATAGTAACCCGGATCCAATAAATTATACGTTTTATCAACCTCCTGGTACTGTTCAATTCAACTCTAAACTGATAGATGTTTGATGTTTAAATGTATATCGTGTGTACAGCGACAGAACCGATCAGATTCAATACCTTCGAGTGCATTGATAGCTATCAGTGAACGAAAAGGAGGTAAATCACCCCACGTAACACGTAAATATGTTATTGTTGCTAAATTTTGGGAAAGCACACGCCAATAAAACGGAATTGCATTATCATTTGTGTCGAATCAAATACACGAGCCACCACCAGAGGCTGATAGCTAGATTGTTTTATTATTTTTCAAAAATAAACCAGTGTGCTGTTGACCTTTAGTTTGATTCTGTACACATACTTGCGGTTTAATCTTTCCGTACCAGTAACATGTGTAAGTAAACCATGCTAGGCGAATTTCGAACGTTTTAAAAGAGAGCTTCCTTAAATTTTCACAAGAATGATGCAATCTGGGCATGAACTCTTGGAGTGTGAATTAACACAAATGGATGAACTGAAGTTTCAATATCAAGGTGCGACAGCTACCTCGAGAATCAGAGATAAAAAGTTTTCTATGCTAAATTTGCTATCCAAATCGAAGGATTTGGTATTGTGTAAATGTGGTATACGCACTGATTTTACCAATAGCCTCCTTCGATGTTCAATAAACATTCCGCGGACCCTGGAAATGGATGAAATCGAAATGCAAATTTATGAAAATTTTCCAAATTATAAATTATAAATTATAAACAACAGATATCCTTGGCAGCCACACCCTTCTTCTTCTTTTTCTTGGCATTACGTCCTCACTTTGGCAGAGCCTGCTTCTCAGCTTAGTGTTCAATGAACACTTCCACAGTTATCAACTAAGAGCTTTCTTCGCCAAAGTTGCCATTTTTGCATTCGTATATTGTGGTGGCAGGTACGATGATACTTTTTATGCTCAAGGGAAGTCAAGGAAATTTCCATTTCCAAAATTCTAGACCGTCCGGGAATCAAGCCCAGACACCTTCATTGCTTTTGTAGCCGCGGAGATAAATTTTTACATAAGAATTTTCTATAAAAATCCGTCAAGACACACTTCCCTGAATTTTTTTCCCGGAAATTACAAGTATTACTGCTCGTAATACTGGATGCATTTTGCAAGATTTTTTCCGGATTTTTTTTTTATCACAAACTAATTCAGATATTTGTCTTAAGTAAACATTTATCAATTTTTCAACGGTGATTTTAAGGAATTTTACCATTAAATTAGGTCAACATACATTCAACAATTCAATTTGATTTTTAAGGATTGCTCTAGAGATTCCACCATATTTTTTACCAGGGATTATTCCAAATATTATTTCATAAATTCTCCTTATGAGCCATAAAATTTTGGGCAACTGCAAGGGACATGGAGGTCTTTAATAGACCATTTCCGTCAGACCTTACCCCCTATTTTTATATTTTTCTTCGAAGACGATTATTTTTAATGATTATTGACGCTTTCAGATCTAATTTATATGCACTCCTGATTTTATTGTAAATTTTTGAAAATTCGAGAATTTACCAATTTTGAGTAGTGCGGCACAGTTGTTTCAACCCTGTGGGTAAACAAAGTGGAGATTTTCCCACAACTTTCAAAACCCCTGCGCTGAGTGTTTGTAGATATGACGAAATGTCAATGTCAAATCAAGCACACGAGACGACACGACAAAATGGAGAAATCTGAGGTCCGATGGCAAGCTTCGTTGTAAATGAAGCCCATCCTTACTATTGTACTTATAATAAAAACTTTTACCGGAAGACGACTGCTAATAGACCGTTTTAAGCTTAGCAAGTGATGGAATTCTCCTTGGAAGCATTTCTGCAACGCTGCGGAACGTTTTCTACAAGAGGGGCATATTGGCCGGTTTGTTTTGAAACGTCAAGAATTGGACGTTTGCAGATAACGTCTTGTACTCGCTTTAGAAGCTACCTGGCAAGAGAAAGTTGCATGCAAAGCATGATTAACTAAGTAAATAACACTTTGACACCAAAAAACTGTATAAGTAATGGATTTTGCCACTGCGATAGAGCAGTTTTTCCTTAGGGGGCCTATACCTGTTTACCCTACCGTTTGATATCTGCTGCTTATGTCGTCAAGCTGTTCCGGAAACCATATGACCAATGGATTATACATACTTCTCCATTTTACCACTCTCGTAGGTCTCCCCGAAAAATCTGCAAACGGTCCAATTCTTGACGTTTCAAACAAACCGGCCAATATGCCCCTCTTGTAGAAAACGTTCCGCAGCGTTGCAGAATGCTTCCAAGGAGATTCCATCACTTGCTAAGCTTAAAACGGTCTATTAGCAGTCGTCTTCCGGTAAAAGTTTTTATTATAAGTACAATAGTAAAGGATGGGCTTCATTTACAACGAAGCCTGCCCTTCGGACCTTAGATTTCTCCATTTTGTCGTGTCGTCTCGTGTGCTTGATTTGACATTGACATTTCGTCATATCTACAAAACACTCAGCGCAGGGGTTTGAAAGTTGTGGGAAAATCTTCCACTTTGTTTACCCACAGGGTTGAAACAACTGTGCCGCACTACTCAAAATTGGTAAATTCTCGAATTTTCAAAAATTACAATAAAATCAGGAGTGCATATAAATTAGATCTGAAAGCGTCAATAATCATTAAAAATAATCGTCTTTCGAAGAAAAATATAAAATAGGGGGTAAGGTCTGACGGAAAAGGTCTATTTGTCTTTGCTTTGATGCTGTTAGATTGCAGTAGATGGTTTCGGTGTTTCAAAAATAAACAAAAACAATCCGTCATGAAACGATCACAGTTGCCAGGTTTTGCAGTGCAACCAGACAAATGTGACACATTATTTCGTACGCTCACTCTCGCACAGTCGGCACATTTCGGCACCAATTTCAAGTGAGCCGAGTTTCCCTCCCCCTGGGTTAGGACAGTCAAAGGATTGTCCTACCCACGATTCAGCAAAAAAAAAAACAAGCTTAGTAGAAAGCTTGAAAAATAAAATTATTATTATCTTCTCAGTTCTAGTTGGTTAGTCTAGGAGATCTTCCAAGATTTTCTATAGAATTTCTTCCGTTTGTTTGAAAAAAAGTTTTTTTTTCAAGAAATCCTGCAAAAATTCCTCCGCCTGTTAATGTTTTATGTTAATTATTTTATGTTCCCTCCCAGAAATTCTAAATTCCTAGAGAGGTTCTTCAAATGAATCTTTTTTTCTCTAGGAATTGTTTCAGCATTTCATCCAAATATTACTCCTGCAGTTTAACCAAACATTTCTTAAAAAGTTTCCCAAAAAATCCCATACAATCTTCAAAAGTTCATTCAAGTTTATACTACAGCAATTTTTCCAATTATTTCTCCGATCATTCCTACACAAAAATCTATAGAGATTCTGTTTACGAGAAAATTTCCTTAGACAATCCAGCAGAATACTGTCCCAATAATTAAAATTGATTTTATTCGATCATCTTATGAAATATTAGGGAGCCGGATCCTATTCTTGGCACTTTTGATTCACTTCGGCAGTGAGGTTTTTTGAAAAGCTACAGAGCTCATATTTGGCATCAAAATGCGTCGTACTGAAGCGCTTCTTTTTGCAAAGTTTCAGACAATTCGGCCGAGAAAAACCTCCCATGCCAAAGTGAATCATGGGAGTGCCCAAGTGGTTCTGCACCCTATATAGTATAAAGTTATTTCAGATATTTTTGCTCATCAAAAGTGACTTTGAGACTTACCCAAGATTTTTCAGAGAAAACCTTAGGATTTAAAAATACCACATGGATTCATTTTTCAGAAAAATTTGCTTGGCATTTCCCTAGAAACATTTCTAGAAGAATTCCTGAAAAAAAAATCTTCAAGACTGACTTGAGAAAATCTCGAACAATTTCTGGAGGAATTTCTGTTGAAATCTTAGAATGAATGGAGCAATTGCTACATGTTGTCTTTAGAGAAATCCCTAGTTGGAAACTTACATAAATTTATACATCAACTAAAAAATAATGTTGATCTCCATTAATTTCAGTAAAAGTTATTGATTGAATTTTAGAAGATGTTTGATCGATGGAGAAATTTGGACCTTCTTGAAAAAACCTTAGAAATTATTAAAGATATTCAGGTGATTTCTGATACAATCTTTGGAGAAATTACATTTCTGTTGTTTCTCATTGGGAAAATCCAGGTTGAATGCTTGAGGTATCCTATGCAAAATTGTTGCAGAAATTCCCTAGCAAAATTCGTGGAGAAATTATTTGGAAAATGATCACTAGAAGAAATCCTTCAAACATTTTCGGGAGTGATTATCTGAACATTTTAGCAAATACTTGAATAGTTTTTGATAAAATTCCTAGAGAAAGTCATGAAAAAAACCATACAGTAATAGAGTAAGGTGGGGCAAAAAGTTCGACCTTAGTGGTATAATCAAAATTTCCATGAAATAATAGCAGATGAAACAAAACAAATACCATACAGCGAACCTTCAACATATTGGCTATAACTTTGCTGAACAAACTTGTGTCAAAATATTTACCCATTTTAGTTATAACAGTTTCAAAATTGATTGTCTTAAACGAACTTTTGCCCCACCGGTGGGGCAAAAGTTCGAATCTAGTGTGGGGCAAAAGTTCGTTGGTTAATACACAAAATATCAATACTTTTATGCCAGGCATACTTTATACCAGCCGTAAACTTATGTTGTGTGTGTGTGTGTGTGTGTGTGTATTACAATCCACCTCCCACTGACCGGCAGTGCTTTTATGGAAGAAAATTGTATGCCATGTATTTATTGATACCTTTCGATATCTTCATATCTGCAGACAATTTTAGCCCAGGAGATGAAAGGTGATAGCTCTACTGAAATTCCAACGACCCATTTCAAGAATGGCAGTAAATACACACACATTCTGAGGTCATTTTCATATACAGTAAGCCCCGCATAAAAACACCCAGATATCAAATGGATATCTGAAATATTTTTACACTTCCCGAATCGAAAATTAAATTTTCGACCCTGGCACGTATTTAGTTTCATATGGAAATAGGTAGGTAAATAATAATAAAGAATGATTTTACCAGAATGTAATGCTGTTTCTTCCGTCGCAGCACTGTGCTTACCGCCAAAATACAATACACTTTTTCACTGCACTACGCACGTAACATGATCAATTCTGACCGCATCACCCGCCCCCGCAGGAGCAAGCGTCACGGTCAAAGGATCACACACTACTAAAAAGTCCGCGAATCACGCCACTCTTCTACCCCCCCCCATTGCACTGCGCGCGAAACACGAATAATCCTGCTTGACCGCTTCACCCGCCCCCCGCAGGAGCAAGCGTCACGGTCAAAGGATCACACACTACTAAATAAGCCCGCGAATCACGCCACTCTTCTACCCCCCCCATTGCACTGCGCGCGAAACACGATTAATCCTGCTTGACCGCTTCACCCGCCCCCGCAGGAGCAAGCGTCACGGTCAAAGGATCACACACTACTCAAGCACTCAATCCGGTCTAGGTACGTCAAAACATATCGTTGACTTGCAAAAGATTCATAGAATAACTATCATATTTATCATTATTTTAATATCAGCGATTTTATCGTCCCCATTTTTTCTATCATTAAGAAAACATTTCAATATTCAATATCTTTTTAAATTACGATAAGGATAATCATTAAAATTGACAGCTGGTCAGTAATTTATAACTCTAAATACTCAATTATCTTGTGCTCATTACTGGTCTCTGAATCAGTTATCACTCAACAGCGCCCATCGATATAACTTTTGGTCGATTTCCTGCTTTTTAAAATCTTATATAGATTCGTAAATGTTTTATTTTAAAAATAAGTTATTTCTAAAAAAAATTCAAATCAAATTTAGAAATTTTAGACTAATGTTTGTCGATTCTGAAGACGCTTTTTACCCTTTTTCAAAACTTAAAAGATATATATGAAAATTCACAATACTTTACCGTTTCTATTTCAATGCAACATAACGTAAAAAGGTGATATATTTTTAAAAAATAGAGGAGAACTCAGATTTTTCTTTCCTTTTCTGTAAATTTTGAAATGTGTACTGGCGATAGAATTATAATGAAAACCTACTACCTAGTCCTAAAATTTCCCTCCAAGATATTAATCGAAACTTTTTTTTAAAGATTTTTAATATATTTGTTTTTGTCTCGCATATAGTTTTAACATCGAAAACATGTAAGTGACAACAAATTATTCAGTTGCCTTCAGTTGCTTTGAAATTCACGAAAGGCACAAATATTTTGTTTTTGACAATCGTCAAGTTTTGCCTTATATGATATTGAAATAGTATGCTTGGAACAGGTATAAACATATAGAAATGTGGATTTATAATTCATCAAACGCATAAGAGTACACTCATGTATTAAAATCAGTATTTCTGCAAATATATGAATCGGTATTTCAATTTCACACATACTAGCACTTTCACCACCCTTTCTGTCTTTTTCGCATCCCCCCCCCAAATACAGTTTCAAAAATTTTCGATTCTTTGAGTTCCTGATTTCTATTAAACCAGATGGGATTTTTTGAATTACCAACAAGTTTTTTCCTTTTGAGAGGTACCTCTTCACGGATGATTTCCATTATTGAACTGTAAAAGATATCAACAGCTTTTTCAACATTGTTTTCTTCTCTGATCAGTGATTGTCAGTCAATTGAGTCCTTTTGAGAGGTACCTCTTCACGGATAATTTCCATTATTGAATTGTAAAAGATATCAACAACTTTTTCAACATTGTTTTCTTCTCTGATCAGTGATTGTCAGTCAATTAAATTTATTCTATTTTTTAAGTTTTCATAATTTGCATTATCGTATTCATAAATATTCTCATATTCGCACACTGTGGGTCTGCAGTACTGCAGTTATTGTGGATAAATAAGGGTGTAATACTTTCATTTACGTAGAAATCTTCTTGGTTATTTGGCAACAGAAAGTCAAGGTAACAATTTTGCCGATTTTTTACATGATTAATTTGGTTCAAGCCCAAAATTGCAATTTTGTCGAAAACTAATTATAACGTTTCATTTTCCCCGACCACTAATAATGCCCTCATTTTCAAAATCAGGGATGAAGTCAGCATACTTTCATCTCAGGGGGAAGGTCAGATATGATATCTTCAGCATTAAAAAAAAAGAGTCGTAAGCATGTTTGTTGGCATGATCAGGTGGAAAAGTACACTGATGAAAAAAATGTTTGTCGTTTTCTATATTCACCTTCACCCAAGCATGTTCAAACTCTTTAAATTTCGAAGAATAAATAATTTCAGAATTAAATGTTGAAGAAACTGCAATGAGGACTCCTCCTCTTGACTTCTTTTGTGACATAAGAAAATCACGTCTCTAAAAACGTTATAATCACATCCGAAAACTTCTTCGCTTTTTATATTCATTTTGTTTTATTTTTTAAATTCCTTTATTAGGATCATTTCAAACATTACATTTATTTTAGGTGTTCTTTGTTAGACAACACTTTAATTCAAATCTACAACAACTATTATATTGAAGTTTTTTTTAATTTTCAAAGATGCACCATCATTTATAAGAAGAAACCTTTCAGTTTTTTTTCCAGAGTCATTTACAAAAAAAATCCACCAAACATTCAACTATTACACCTAAAATTACTTCAAAGAATGTTCCAAATACGTTAGTACTTGAATTTTTAGTACAAACTGATCGTCCCATAGTGAAAAATAATTTCATCAAAACCATAATAAAGAAAATTTGCTGAATAGTATAAACCTACATTGTCTTTGGGCCATCTTTACATCGCCACCAAAAAGCTGAAAATTTCACAGAACACTATTTTTATGGTAAGGAAAATATGGAAGATTTGAATTGCAAACAATTTTAAATTTTGAATCTCCCTAATAGTCAGTTCATGCGCGGCTTAAACAAATTCATCTGATTAGTTTAATAATACTAGTCGCTTTTCGATTAGATTTTGTTATTATAAACAATTGTTTGAAGACCAAAATATTGTGATTTTCCAGTTGAGTGAAATTCATATTTATTCTGAAACTGTGATGAAAATATCAGGTCAATTGAACCCTTAACAGGCCGAGATCCGGACCTCCAAACTTGATCATTTTGTGTTAAAAAAATAATACTGTGTACTTTATTCTGTCCCGTACTGTATGAGTACGTATTGCGCACATTATAAGTGCGGTTCGAAAGAGCGAGATTGCAAATAAAAGTGCGGAATTACGTCGGACATATTTAGTGTTATCACCGCACTTATTCAGCATAAGATGACGAATAAGTGGGGCAAAGACACCAAACCGATCCGACGTAATCCAGCACTTTTATTCATGATTCCGCGCTTATAGCAAGTCAAGTTTTCAAAGCAATTAAACATATCATTGTCTATTATTACGATCATTCTTTTTGATTCTACTACGCTTTAGAGTCGTGCGTTCCAACATGTAGGTACACACACTCCAAATAAAAAGCTGTCAAAAAACTTTACGTCAGCATCACACTTTGAGTGGTGATAAGAGCCCCTCATTCATAAACAAGAATAAAACAATAATTCTGGCAGGCTAAATGATAGTAACCCGGATCCAATAAAATTATACGTTTTATCAACCTCCTGGTACTGTTCAATTCAACTCTAAAACTGATAGATGTTTTGATGTTTAAATGTATATCGTGTGTACAGCGACAGAACCGATCAGATTCAAATACCTTCGAGTGCATTGATAGCTATCAGTGAACGAAAAGGAGGTAAATCACCCCACGTAACACGTAAATATGTTATTGTTGCTAAATTTTGGGAAAGCACACGCCATAAAACGGAATTGCATTATCATTTGTGTCGAATCAAATACACGAGCCACCACCAGAGGCTGATAGCTAGATTGTTTTATTATTTTCAAAAATAAACCAGTGTGCTGTTGACCTTTAGTTTGATTCTGTACACATACTTGCGGTTTAATCTTTCCGTACCAGTAACATGTGTAAGTAACCATGCTAGGCGAATTTCGAACGTTTTAAAAGAGAGCTTCCTTAAATTTTCACAAGAATGATGCAATCTGGGCATGAACTCTTGGAGTGTGAATTAACACAAATGGATGAACTGAAGTTTCAATATCAAGGTGCGACAGCTACCTCGAGAATCAGAGATAAAAAAGTTTTCTATGCTAAATTTGCTATCCAAATCGAAGGATTTGGTATTGTGTTAAATGTGGTATACGCACTGATTTTACCAATAGCCCTCCTTCGATGTTCAATAAACATTCCGCGGACCCTGGAAATGGATGAAATCGAAATGCAAATTTATGAAAATTTTCCAAATTATAAATTATAAATTATAAACAACAGATATCCTTTGGCAGCCACACCCTTCTTCTTTCTTTTTCTTGGCATTACGTCCTCACTTTGGCAGAGCCTGCTTCTCAGCTTAGTGTTCAATGAACACTTCCACAGTTATCAACTAAGAGCTTTTCTTCGCCAAAGTTGCCATTTTTGCATTCGTATATTGTGTGGCAGGTACGATGATACTTTTATGCTCAAGGAAGTCAAGGAAATTTCCATTTCCAAAATTCTAGACCGTCCGGGAATCAAGCCCAGACACCTTCATTGCTTTGTAGCCGCGGAGATAAAATTTTTACATAAGAATTTTCTATAAAATCCGTCAAGACACCACTTCCCTGAATTTTTTTCCCGGAAATTACAAGTATTACTGCTCGTAATACTGGATGCATTTTGCAAGATTTTTTCCGGATTTTTTTTTTATCACAAACTAATTCAGATATTGTCTTAAGTAAACATTTATCAATTTTTCAACGGTGATTTAAGGAATTTTACCATAAATTAGGTCAACATACATTCAACAATTCAATTTGATTTTTAAGGATTGCTCTAGAGATTCCACCATATTTTTTACCAGGGATTATTCCAAATATTATTTCATAAATTCTCCAACAAAATTTTGGAAAAAACATGACGGTTTTTCTAGATTAATTGCGGAGACAATTATTGAAAACATAATCAATTGAAACCCTGCATAAAATTCTGTAGGATATTTTGGAGGCATTTATTTATTTATTTATTTATTTATTTATTTAACAAAAATTTGGAAGAGGGAAAAAACCCCTTTGAGTGATTTCTATAGAAATCTTTCTCAAAGAGGCACAAAACCTCTTCATCTTTTTCAAAAACGTTATAATATGAATATATAATCTAAAGGCTTCCAACGGACATAAACCATAACACCATAACATACCAGCCGTAAACTTATGTTTGCCGAAAAATACACACTAAATTTCATCAAAAAATGCCCCAAAACAGGGTTAATTGTAATACACCCAAAAAATAGCAGTTTTTCGCAAAACTAAGTGAAAATGTAAATTTTTTGTGACATTTTTCGCACGATCAGGCAAATTTCACTAAATTTGAAGATAATATGTGGATTTCAGGCAATTCGAAAATTTTTCCGTGGGTTTATACATGGTCGAACTTTTGCCCCGTTATGGGCCAAAATTGATTCCAACTATTTATGGAAAAAACTAATACACGTCAAAGCATCCTTATGATAGGGTCTAGAAACGCCCTTACATAAAATATTGAAAAATATTTTATCTTCATTTGGTTCCATGCATCGAAAGTTTGACCAAATATTACAATATTTACGTCGAAAAACAACAAACAGCCATAAACTTTTCCAAATCTCAATCGATTTTTATGATATTTGGGAGTTGAAAGTCTCTTACTTGAATAGCATTCGAACCACCATGACATTTCTAAGTTTTGATTTGATTTGAGCTAGGAATCTTAAAAAAGAAACTCTTGCCCCACTCGAACTTTTGCCCCACTTTTACTCTACCTTGTCGTAATGCCACAAGGAATTCTCAAGAAATGTCTTAGATCTTGAATAAATGTCTGCTCTGATTGCTATGCAGTATCAAAACTCTAATCTTCTGGCTTACATTTGATTAGAGCATCGATGTGACTGGAATTGATTGAAATTTGACCCATGAATTAAATCACCGATTTATTCGAACGGTCTGAATCGATTCGAATTTCGAGTTAGTTCACAAAGCTTTTTTTTTCACTCAGCCGCTACCAGCCCTGTAAAAACAAAAAGCTCTCTTAAGCCTGATTTACTGCTGAGAAAGGATTCGCTCAAAAAAATTCTCGCCGATTCCTTGCATTAATTTTTTACAGCCAATTCTTGTTTAAACTATCTTTTGAACTGCAATCTGAAAAAAAGCGAATTCTTGGGCTACATTTCCCATGCACCAGGATAGGCCAAGAATAGACTTGTCCGCAAAAAAAAAACAGGCTATTAGTCTTGTGGTAACGAGTGGCATGAAAATGAGGGGGTTAGAAGCAAGGAGTTGTCAGTGGAAAAATACTTAGTTTTGAAAAAAATACTTTGAAGATTTTTCAACAATTTTTTATTCGATACAAATTATATGGGAGTCAAAAACAAAAACAAGCCAGTCTTCTAAGATTATGTTGAAAAATGAAATATCGCTTGCAAACAGTAGAACTTCCACAACTCAAATCCGACCAAATGCTAAGATTTGAGCCCCTCTCATATAGTAACCTTCCAGTTACAGTCCAAGGTTAAATTTTGTCTTAGATTCATTGTGCTCAAAATATATTGCCACCGTTTGTCCTACCCACGGTTTTCCAACGTGGACGCGCCTCTGGTCAGCGTAACCTATACAAGGGCCAAAAAATCCGCATGTATAAAATATATTTCGTCAAATATCATCTAAAGGAGTAAAAGATATCGCAATTTTTGAGGTGATTTTTTGCCCTTAAGGGTCCTAAAATCAACCAAAACAAGCTGAAAAGCATTTTTTTCAGAGTTCACTAAAATGGGAAAATTGCACTTACGCCCTTTGCGCCACCTCTAAACCTTCACCAAAAAAAATCTCATTTTTTCACAGGATGTTATTTTGGGACCGGTGATCGTTTTCCACTTTGTAAATCCTGACTACAGAAGATTTTTGGAAATAAGCCCCACCCTAATCTCGGAACTGGACGTCTCCAAAAAGTGCCTTGCATGCTTTTCCCAGCACACACGGTTCGCCAAATGTCGTTCTCCCGGAAGGCTTCCTTGTTCAGCATCATGCGTTGACCATCTCATCGCGCGCCAGAGTCTTCAGACCACTCTTGCCTATGTGGCCGAACCTCCGATGCCAAAGCTCGTAGTCGTTCACCGATAGAGTGACTAATGCGTCGATCCACCGGGCCACGTTCGACAATGGCGTTCAGCACGTACAACTTGCCGGGATAGCTTACCCAGTGGCAACGACCTCGTCGCCCGCGCTTGATTTCCACTGCATCGTTTCCAAAACGCCACACGCATCCAAGCTTGCCGACACGCCGAATGGAAAACAGATTGACTGCAGTTCCGGCACGAATAAAACGTCGTTCACCACGTTGTTAAATCCGCCGGCCACCAACCATCGACACCATCTTGACGGTTCCAGAGTGCCGACCGTACAATACCTTGCCAGATGCGACTACGATCGGGACCGGTTGGTCCAACTTCACCACGTTTTGGAGGCAATTCGCTGTGTGCACCATGTGCTCCGATGCGCCCGAATCCAGAATCCATTGGAAATGATTTGCATTCTTACCTCCGCCCGTCGCTCACCATGCGGCTCCATCACGAATGCCACCTCGGAACCAGCAGCGTTTTCTATCCTTCTTGGCTTCCCGGACGGCTTCCGCTTCTCGGTGTCCTTCTTCGTTGGGCAACTTGCTTTTTTGTGGCCCACTTTCCCGCAGGCAAAACATTTTGAGTTTTGTTCGCTCACCATTGAACGCCGATTCGCCATCCAAACGTGCTCTCCGTCTCGCCAATGTTCCGTCGCTTCACGTTCTCACTTCATCAACCGGGCCTTCACAAAGTCGAGCGTGCACTGTTCCGCCGGTAGCGTTTCGAGAAACTGTCACCAGCTGTTGAAAGGATTTCGGCATGTTTTGTAGCAAATTGAACACCACCAGCCCGCTCGTGCATCACGATGTCCGCCGAGCCAAACTCACGGATAGTTCGGACGGAAAGTTCTTCCCGTCGAAAAGGTAGGCTTTAATTCGGCTTGCATCTTCTTCGGTGAAAAAAATTCTTCAGCCTAACAATCTTCCGTCTCCAAGGTACGGAATCTGGGCCCATAACCTGTCTTGAATAGCAGAGTTAATGAAAAGTTCGAAACTGCTTCTTGTGACGGTATAATTGTAAGTGATCTTTATTTATTCTAATTACAGACATGATTCAGGGGTGAGAAACTCGGCTCACTGTGCCCGGCACACTTTTCTGCACAGCACCGCACTTCTGGCACACTTCCTATATTTTTTTTTCTGCAGGATTAGATTTGACAGCTAAAACTTTGTTGTTGTTTCGCCCCGGCTCAACAAGCTTGTTTGAGTCGAAACAAATCGCAATGAACACTTGCCATCGAGAACGAGATATTCAAAGCAAATAGCTTCCTAAACATTTCCAAAATCTTCTGTCTGAACAAAAAATCCAGGTTGACCAGCAATTTGTCAAGTAAGTTCTCTTTCCTTAGAAGCATGACGATCTATTAATATTCTTTCAATTCGCAGACTATGAAACTTCATAAATGCCCATCGGAGCTTTCCGAATTGGTGAATCTCTCTGCTATACCGTCCAATGGAAGGGGACCGTCGAGGGAACTATAATTGACGACCAAACCGATTCGTGTTACTCCATAAGGCATGCTACTTGCTATGAAAGATTCAGCCTGTACGGCTGCGCTTAGTAGGTCTCCGCCCTGGTCTCCGCTGATAATGAAGCAGAAAACCGAAAGAGACAGGCAGAGGAACAAACAGGCATCCGGTTTATCCCGCGGGAAAGAAAATAAAGACAGATACGTGCTAATATGTGGCGGGGAGAGAGTAAATCCGCTGCTAGTAAAGCAAAGCAACTGAGGAAGAAGGTTACGGGAAGGAGTTGGCAAATTATCTCGCGAAAAACATGTGTTAGTAATTGATAAGATTAAGTTTCTGATCGTGTAATAAAAAATTATTCAAAATATTAATACTAACAAATTCAAACCTTACGTTCAAGATGCCATTAATAGCTAGACAACAGATTTTTATATTGATTTGCTGAAAAAACATTAGCAGCGCCATGCTACGGTCACGTACCATCTCGTAAACGATCTCTCAGCTGTCTCGATCGCTTCTTGTCTGGTGATATCCATAGTACCCTCGTCAGGTCAATGCTTGCTCATCGGTGCCGGAGGCATTGTAGATTGCAAGATTGGTAGAAGCTCAAACAGGGCCAGATTGTTCTCAAGGACTTCCGCATATTCGATGAACTGCAACTGCAACATTGTATGAATTGAATATTAATGTGTTGAAGACACAGATTATTATACTTAAAACTTACCAACAATATGTGAAGAATTGTATTTGCGGCTTCCGTCGAGTAAAAACTTAACTTTGATGCTGTTTAGATTGCAGTAGATGGTTTCGGTGTTTCAAAAATAAACAAAAACAATCCGTCATGAAACGATCACAGTTGCCAGGTTTTGCAGTGCAACCAGACAAATGTGACACATTATTTCGTTCGCTCACTCTCGCACAGTCGGCACATTTCGCACAATTTCAAGTGAGCCGAGTTTCCCTCCCCCTGGCACTACTGGTCTGTTGCAAAATTAATTCCATTTTACTTCCGCTTATCTCTCATATAAGGATCACTTAGTGCATACACCGCATAAAAAGTTGAACGAATCAGTGAAATGGGTCACAGCCTTGCCGCAGATTTGTTTTTAGGCTCTTTTCAAAATGTTACGCTTACTAAAACAGTGTTTTTATTTTGAAGTCCACGGCCGTCGATGTTTTTTATCAGTTTTCATCTGCGATCTTCACGATGAGCGTAAAAAACCGGTGCCAACGTTTGTCCTACGACCGAGAACGGTCCGGAAGCGTTCGTGAAGTCGGTTCCCAAGCGGTATGGAGCTTGTTCCTCCTGTTAAACCGGGTTGGTATTATCGTTGAGTTGATACGTTCAAGTTCTCTTAACCGGATGCATTTTATGTTTGTTGCAGGTTTCGGCGTCGAGCAGCTGCGGGACAATTCGATGGAAACGTACTGGCAATCCGACGGTCAGTTGCCCCATTTGGTGAATATCCAATTCCCCCGGGAAGACGACGGGTAAAGTCAAATCTACATCTATTCCGATTACAAACTGGACGAAGCTACACCCCGAGCCGGATATCGATCCGTTGCGGTACCCATTTCAACGACCTGCAGGAGGTCGAAGTGGTGATCTGTGTGAACCGTCCGGCTGGGTGTGCATCCGATCAAGGAGGTGCGGGACATTCCGATGAGACGTTTATGATCCAGATTGCGGTGATCAGTAATCACCAGAATGGGCGCGATACTCACATGCGGCAAATTAGGGTTCATTCGGCCAACGGAGGGGACAACCTATCCGCTTGGAACAGTTTGGGGCCTTTTAGTACGATTGAGTTCAACAGTTTGTACAATACGGGTAGGAATAGATGGCTGAGTATTATCACAGCAAACTTATTTGTTCCGAATTCAATTGATATATGTACTCATTTATTAGTCGTCATTATGCGGTTTTAAAATAAATTAGATTGAAATACGATAGTTCCGGTAACCGGACGCTGTTCGCCGTTATAGTTGAGCTTGAGAGGCATCAGTTCCATGACTACCTTGGCGAAACGTCTTGCATAGGCATCCGGATCGATGTTCAACGCTTCGGGCATTCTTCCTATTGGCCGGGTTCGATTGATGACTATTGTGGACCAGTTCGACGCCCCGCAACGCTGGTGGACGAGGATGATGATGATGGGCCGGGTTACTTGAGGAAGATAACCTGCGGTTCGCTGGACGTGATGGCTTCGGGGTGGAACTTTTTGCCTTCGAGGGTAGGATGAAGCTTCGGCAGTAGCCCAACTTTGGATAAACCTGCGTGGGCGAAAAAACCATCTCCGGGAAAATGTTTCTGACAACTGTAGATGTCCTTGTCTGGTATCGATTATGTCTAGCTTGCGGGCGGCTAGCATCCACTTCCGGTAGATTTTGGGAATCTTTTTTCGGAAAAGACGTACAGGCGACAGTTCGGGTTTTTTCGATTCCCGGTCTCCACAGAGGATGCAATATTTGGGATCGCTTTCTTGATCATTTGCTGCTGTTACGTTTCCAAAAGGATCCGGAATACCCTCGTCAACATCCGGAGCTTCAGTTTTGATTCGCGTCTCTGTAAATGATGTATCTTCTGAGATCATCTCAATAGGTTCAGGCCTTTGGAACAAGAAGCGTTTCCGTTTCCATTTCTGGTGTCTCACTGGAAGGGGCTAAAGATTCCTAAAGGGGAAAAAGAAAAAAATGTTAACGAAAGGTCAAGAACATATCAATTTACAACAACGTACAACAGAAACCTGCTCGGCCGTTGGCTTTCACGCTGAACAGCGGTTCATATTCTTCTCCAACATCTGGAAATCCTCGTCGGGCATAGGCTTCGATTTCGATCCGTTCCAGATTGGTGGTGGGCATCGAACCCTCGGCCCAAATTACCCTCTGCATCGATGCATTCTGCGGTTAAAGTGCGTCGAGCAGATATACAAGGGCTTCCGTCCGAGGGCTGAGCTGTCCTTGCAGGTCGCAAAACCGTTGAGATTACTTTTGATATAAGACCGTTGTGCAGAAGGGGTCCGGAAATGAAACAACAAACACTGGGGATTTTCTGCGATTATCATTGCAGATTACCAGCTGAGTGTCATTTGGAAACTACAAAATCACAAAAATAGTAGGATTTGAATATTAATAAAATTACAATATATACCTACTTACTTGTTTTACATTAAAGGCAACCTTATTAATAATATTTTAGTTTTTTAAGCGTTGTTATTGAATGCAGACAAAAAAAATTTGATGGAAGCAGCGAGGGAAACAAGTTTTTGATGCATCCATGTGACACCTGAGGGTGCAACATCACGTTTCGAGTGCAACATGACACACGCTAACTTGAACTACCCAGGCAATCATCAGCAGAGTTACAGGGCTGTTACAACAGGCGCGATTATAGCGGATTTTGCTATTTTTCGCGGATTTGTGATTAATGAAAACGAGGGCAAACAGTGCAAAAAACAGTTATTTTTCATTCATGTTTTACATATGGTTTTAGCACAGACAACAGACGTCACATTCTGATCATATGGCCATTGACCACCTTTTTAACGGTCGATTCAAACATGTTGTTGGTGGACAATCGACCACCCGCAGCGCTTGTTCGTGTTTACGTTCACACACTATAGCCACTATGGGCCTGGGATTGAACTTTGACCTTCTGCTTATTTGAAGCCGAAGCGGATGTCATTAGACCACCTGTCCTGTCCTTATGATGTGGAAGGCGACTTAACTTGCCAAGCTGTGGTAGGTGAGATCTAAATTTGACGAAAAAAAAATTCAGGCGGCTACATTGCATGATGTTGAGCCGATCAAGCCGTCGAGTCTTTCTATATTTTTTTAAGAGTAGATGAAGACGGGGCCTTCCTTAGTCGAGTGGTTAGAGTCCGCGGCTTCAAAGCAAAGCCAATGCTTAAGGGTGTCTGGGTCGATTCCCGGTCGGTCCAGGATCTTCCTTGACTTCCATGGGCATAGAGTATCATCGTACCTGCCACACGATATACGAATGCAAAAATGGCAACTGAGGCAAAGAAAGCTCTCAATTAATAACTTTGGAAGTGCTCATCAAGAACACTAAGCTGAGTAGCAGACTCGGTCCCAGTGGGGACGTTAATGCCAAGAAGAAAAGAAATGAAGATGATCTTATATTTTTGTACATGTCAGTTTTCAATAAGGAAATACATTGCAAATGTTGTATAATATATTATTATCAAGCAGAGCATTTCTTGTTATTACGCGCCTAAGAATTTCCACGAGACAATGTAAATCCCTAACCGCAGACAAGACGTTCAAGTTAGACTTCAGCCACTTTGTGTAAAAACATGGCCGCCACAAATCACCAAGTGCAATAAGCTAACAGGATGGCGTTAGTGGCGTATGCGTATCTCCACCACAGATGACGGTAATGGCGTATGCGTATAGGCCTATTGTTCGCCGCGAACAGCCCCTCGTATCGAACACCCCTACTTGAGAACCATGGTGAGCTACCTAAAAGTTCAACAGACAGTATGAGATCTTCAGGAATGACAATTTAAATTGAATGCGTAGAAGTTTATTTGTATTGAGAAATCTAATTTGATCGATTGTGAAATTATCTGAATTTAAAAAGGTACAAAGGTTGAAATTAAACTGGTTATTAAATTAGTACATTTTATTATAGCATTTTTTGAAGCTAAATTTATCATCTGTTTGCGAATTGGTAGTGACACAGTTAAATCGGGAGACTAAAATGTGAGTCGTAATATAAGTCAAGAGAGTTGAATTGATTGCCAATAAAATTACTATTTACAGCTTTGAGCTTAATCTACTCCTAAAACGAGTGTTCTGCTGCTAGACCTCCGAAAGAATCCGTTCGCAACAGATTCTCAAAGATTTTAGCCGGATCATAATGAACCTCCAAGAGTAAACGTGCGGCAGACTCGGTCGAGAACGAGGGCTTTCCAGCAGGAGAATGCTAACCCTACTCCGCCGGGTGACGACGATAAGGTGTCGAATGCGTCGTCGGATGTTTCGTTCGTTCCATCCATGTAGACAACGATGAAGGTGAGTTACGGTGTTGTGTCGGTTGTGATCGGCCAAACAACGCAGAAAAATACATGGTACAATGTCAGAAGTGTACTCTGTGGTACCATTCTCCTGTGCGAATGTCAGCACGGGCTACGGTACGTGATGACTACTTTCGAGTGTGAGAAATGTAGCCCAAGCGGATCCGCTTGTCCCAGCGAGAACGGTGAGCGTAGCAAGTGGAATTTTAGCTCATCTAGTGCACGCAGGGCCAGAATCGATCGTGAACTGAAACGTCTGGACGAGGAAAAGAAGCTTATGGAGGATTTGAGTCGTGAAAGAATCGAGATGGAGCGAGCTCTGCAAGAACGTCGACTTGAGGAGAAATTGGACCGAGAAAGGCAATTCATCGCACGGAAACATGAGTTGTTAAGCCAGCAAGATGGTGAAGAGGGTAGCGTACGTAGTATGCGTAGTAGCCGGAGTAGTACCAAGCGCACGGAGGATTGGGTCAGGCAGTCAGTTGGTAGAACGGCCGGAATGTCGTAGAACAGATTACGTCAATCGCTACCATCTCTGACCTACCAGACGACGTACGATCAGGAAATCAGCAGATTGTACAACATTCCTCAACACCACTGAAGGCTAACACATCCACAGTTCCACCACTCACTGGTAACGCTATACGGGATGCAGGATCAGAGGCAAAATCGATCGCACGCACGCTCGGAAGCATTACGATTGGAGATGAATCAGAAGTGTCTCTGGAAGGCGCCGTTGGAGGAGATGCGGACAATGAAGACAAAGGGCCATCCAATTTGCCTTTCGTTGATCTGCAGCCCCTACACTGATCTGTTGAAGGTTGAAGAATTACCGCCAGCCGGCGTAGATCCGAGGGATTAATCGTTTTCGGCTCCCATTGCTACAAGCGTTGGAGCGTTCAAACTGGTGAGCTCCGAAGTCAGATTGCGTTACAGCAGCAACAGCACACGGAAGCGGAACGCCGGGTAATGCAGGAACTTGTAGCGAAACATCAGGTTGACATCGACGAAAGACGGCAAAGAGAAGTCGATCTGGTGCATCCGATCAAAAGTTCGCAGTTGCAACATAACGCCGAGTTGAAGCTAGTTCGGAATTCGGAGGAAGGATTACGTATTCAGCTGAACAAGCGAGACAGTGAAAGGATAGATTTGAAGAACCAAATTCAAATTCTAGAGAAGCGGCTGTCGAGGAAAAGGAGCGAATGTGCACTTCGGAAAAAGATTTGCACGATCAGCTTATGGAAAGCAAGAGAGAATGCGAAGCTCTTCGGCTTCAGGTGGCAGAACTGGAGAGTGAAATCCAGTGCCTGCGTGAGGCGGAGCTGCAGCTACAATCTCAAATTGGATTCGAGTCGTCAGCGTGAAAACGAATCCATCCGTCTGCGGCGTATAGCAGAAAAGAATACTGGGACCTGCACGACGAGGTTCAACAGATCATCAATCGAAACGAAGATCATTCAACAAGCGGCGATTGTTCTCCTCCGTTACCACCCCCTCCGTTGTCGTGGTTTGAATCCATGAACGCGTTTAATACAGATACTTCTTCTCTTCCTCATCCTCCTCCTCCTCCTCCTCCAATTTGTGTTGATGATGGTTTACCTTACGATCGACGAGAAACCACCGCAAATGTTGGAGCCTGTGGTGAAAGAATCAATATTCCTGCTCCAATTCCATTCGCTTCCACCACCGTTCATCCCGAGGTTCACCCGCAACTAGCAATCCCCCATCTAGTGCCTCCATATGTAAGCAATCAGTGTCCCCACCATCGCCTCAACAAATTGCCGCTAGACAAGTGGTCACCAAAGAGCTTCCGGTCTTCTCCGGGGATCCAATTGATTGGCCGCTGTTTATTAGCAGTTATCAGCACTCAACGGATACATGTGGGTACACTAATTCGGAAAATCTTCTGCGGCTACAGCGCAGTTCGAGGGGTAGTGCGAAAGACTCCGTCAGTAGCTTCTTACATCATCCGTCGACGGTATCACAAGTTTTGTCCACCTACAACAGTTGTATGGACGACCGGAACAGATCGTTAACAATATGATTGCTAACACCTCCACCGAAGCCTGATCGTTTGGAGTCGCTTGTTAGTTTCGGCTTGGTGGTCCAAAACCTTTGTGGGCATTTAAAAGCGGTTGGCCTAGAAAGACATCTTGCAAACCCGATTCTGCTACAAGAGTTGGTCGATAAGCTGCCGGCTACAGTAAAATTCAACTGGGCACTCTATCAGGAACAAGTCCAGTGGTGGACTTAAATGTGTTCAGCGAATACATGGCGAAGATATCCTCAGCGGCTAGTGGCGTCACCCAGCTTGCGAGCTTCCCGCAGAAAGCACCAAAAGATGAGCGAAGTCGTCAGAAAGAGCGATCGTTTGTGAACACACACGTCTCAATGAATCAACCAAAAGCGAATCGAAGAGAAGAGGTCAATAAATCCGAAACAAACAACGGAAAGCAGAACGAAAGAGATGCTGGCAATATCAAATATCGTGCTCGATGTGCAACGCAGGGAGCCACCAGACTGAGCATTGCACATCTTTCAAAAGCCTGGATTTGGATGGCAGGTGGAAGGCAGTGAAGGCGAATAAACTTTGTGCTCGATGCCTCACTTCCCATGCCCGTTGGCCTTGCAAAGGTGAAGTTTGCGGGATCAACGACTGCCCGAAGCGACATCATCGTTTGCTCCACTTTGAGCCGCCAGCGGTGGCCAAGGCTACCAATGCAGTGGTAACGGTACATCGTCAATTGTCTTCATCAACGCTTTTCCGCATTCTGCCAGTCACGTTGTTCGGGAGAAACGGGAAGGTGGACACGTTCGCGTTCCTCGACGACGGATCGTCAGTGACACTCGTCGAACGATCGATCGCGGAAGCTCTTGGAGTCAACGGAGAGATAGAAACGTTACATATTGAATGGACCGGCGGTATCAACAAGACAATTGCAGGAGCCGAAGTCGTAGCGATGGAAATATCCGAAGCCGGAGGAAACAAGCGCTATAAGTTGTCAGAGGTGTACACTGTAGACAATCTCGGTTTACCAAGGCAGACTACAGACTACACAGAGCTTGCAGCAAGGTTTGGCCATCTCAAGAAGCTGCCAGTGAAAATTTCAGATCTGCTGAACCCAGAATCCTGATCGGACAGAGCAACTCTCATCTGTTAGCTACACTGAAGTTGCGCGAGGGAAAACTGGACGAACCGATTGCTACAAAGACGAGAATTGGATGGGCTGTTTGTGGTAGACTGCGAAAGGCACAATCAAATACGACGCACATACAGCTTCACATCGCAGAGCCAACACTAGGGGATCTGCACGAGTATGTCCGCCGCTTTTTCGACATCGAAAGCTTGGGCGTAGCAATTGTGCCAGCCGTGATAGGTACAGAGGAACAACGGGCACTGCACATTCTTGAAGCGACTACACGACGATTACCTGGTGATAAGTTCGAGACGGGCTTGCTCTGGAAGCAGCTGGCCGATGGCAGAACGACGTTTCAAATGCCTGGAAAAACGTTTAGCCCAGAAACAAGACCTTTATGAAAGCGTCAAATAGCAGACTTCAAGGCCAAAGGATATATCCACGAAGCGACAGCAACAGAAATGGAAGGATTTGACTTGCGGCGAACCTGGTTTTTGCCGATTGGAGTCGTCGTGAATGAGAAGAAGCCAGGAAAGGTTAGAGTTATTTGGGATGCTGCCGCAAAAGTGACGGCGTTTCGTTGAACTCAATGTTGCTGAAAGGCCCCGATTTGCTTACTCCACTGCTGTCTGTACTGTTTCCATACCGAGAACATCAGGTGGCTGTGTCGGCAGACATCAAAGAGATGTTTCTGCAAATTTTGATTCGTCAGCAGGATCGTAGCTCTTTGCTATTCCTTTATAGGGAATCCCCGCAACTGCCGATGAGTATCATGGTATCTGATGTGGCGATTTTTGGCGCAGCATGCTCGCCAGCACACTCGTAGTACATAAAGAATTTAAACGCTACAGAACAAGAAGTAGAGCTTCCACGAGGTTCCGCGGCAGTTAAAAAGAAGCACTATGTAGACGATTACGTAGACAGTTTCGATACGTCGGAAGAAGCATTTGAAGTGGCAAAAGAAGTAATCGAGGTGCATCGGCGAGCAGGATTCTACATTCGGAATTGGATGTCGAGTGACAAAAGTGTACTGGAGAAGCTAGGAGAAGTAAGCCAGGAACCGCAAAGGCCATGCTACCTGAAAAAGACATTAGTTTTGAACGAGTGTTGGGGCTGGCATGGATGCCTGAAGAGGACGTCTTTACCTTTTCGTTGAAGTTTTGTGAAAAAGTGCAAGCCTTACTGGAAAGTAGTCAGATTCCCACGAAAAGGGAACTGCTTCGATTGGTGATGAGTATTTACGACCCTTTAGGGTTAGTAGCATCGTTCGTCATCCAAGGAAAAATCCTCATCCAAGAAGTATGGCGTATGGAAACAGATTGGGACTGCCAGATCCCATTAGAAATAGCGCCTTGCTGGACCGGACGAAGGTTGCGTATTCCTCGGTGCTATTTTCCGGGCTATGATCCAGAAAGTTTTAAAAACCTGGAACTACACGTGTTCGTGGACGCGAGTGCTCAAGCATTTGCAGCAGTGGCATACTTCCGCATCATAGATCGGGGACAGATCAGAGTCGCGCTTGTTTCCTCTAAAACAAAAGTTGCTCCGCTTCGGGCACTTTCGATTCCTCGACTGGAACTGATGGCAGCCTTGCTGGGCGTTCGATTGCGGAAAACTGTCGAGAAAAACCATTCATTGAAAATCAAAAAACCTTTTTTTGGAGTGATTCATCGACCGTTTGCTCATGGATCAAGTCGGACACGCGGCGATACAGACAGTTCGTAGCTTTCAGGTCGAGCCTCTCATCTGTCGACGAATGGCGATGGATTTCAACGAAGGTTGAAATAACGTTGCCGATGAAGCCACCAAGTGGGGCAAAGGTCCAACGTACAACGTAGAAAGTCGCTGGTTCCTAGGGCCCGCTTTTACAGCAACGATGAAGATTGGACGAACAACCCTGCAGAAGGTATAGACGAGAGTGATAGAGAATTACGCGAAGCGTACGTTTGCAGCCATCTAATAAGACAACCGTTGGTGAACGCTGAAAGATTTTCAAGGTTTGACGGAATGCTACGTTCAGTTGCGTATGTCCATCATTTCGTGGAGTGTTTGCGGACAACGACGAGTTGATCCACAGATATTGTTGGACTGACTAGTTCGGATATCCAAAAAGCTGAAAGAACGTTATGGACGTTAGCGCAGTCAGATGCGTTTCCGGACGAAGTTGCTAACCTCAAGAAGAACTTGGAGCGTAGTCGAGAAAACCGGAAGCAAATCGAAACTTCAAGCTCTCTTTCGAAATTATCACCATTTGTAGACGAGTTTGGAACGTTGCGAGTTGGCAGCAGGGGAACAGAGCACAAGTACTAGCCTATGATACTAAGTATCCCATCATTCTGCCGAGAAAACATCGGATCACAGATTTGCTGTTGGATTTCTATCATCGAAAGTATGGCCATGCTAACGACGAAACTGTTTGTCAATGAAGTGCGCCAAAAATTTCATGTGCCAAGGCTGCGAGTGGAAGTTCGATTAGCAAGAAAGCGATGTATGTGGTGTCGAGTTCACAAAGCAAGGCCGGTAGCTCCAAAAATGGGACCTCTTCCGGCAATACGGTTTGAACCAGGTGTGCGGCCATTCACCTACGTGGGCGTAGATCTTTTCGGTCCGTATTTAGTGAAAGTCGGACGAAGCATTGCAAAACGTTGGGTATGCCTTTTCACCTGCCTTACGATCAGGCTATTCATCTAGAGGTAGTTACAAGTTTGTCGACGGATGCGTGTAAAAAGGCAATCAGAAGGTTCAGAGCTAGAAGGGGCTCCCCATTGGAAATCTACTCCGATAATGGGACAAACTTCGTCGGAGCAAGTCGAGAGCTGCAAGACGAAATCAAGAGATCCATACGGAATTGGCAGTACTTTCACAAACGTTCAAACCCAGTGGCGGTTCAATCCTCCTGCAGCTCCTCATATGGGGGGTTGTTGGGAAAGGATGGTTGTTCTGTGAAATCAGCATTAGGTCTGTTCCAGTAGAAAGAAAGCTAGATGACGAATCGTTTGCTACAGTACTTGCTGAAGCGGAGAATATGGTCAATTCCCGGCCATTAACTTTCATCCCTCTGGAAACCGCGGACCAAGAATCTTTAACACCGAATTACTTTTTGTTGCTGAGTTCAAGTGGCGTGCGTGAACCAGAAAAGTTACCAATGGATGCAGGGATGGCTTTACGAAGCAGTTGGAACTTGGTGAAACATACACTGGATAACTTCTGGCGACGTTGGTTGATAGAGTACTTGCCTACTATTATCCGTCGCACAAAATGGTTCAAGGACGTACGACCAATCGAAGTTGGAGATCTAGTGCTTGTCGCCGACGAAAATGTCCGGAATAGGTGGATTCGTGGACGAGTGATCCGAACCATTCCGGGAAAAGACGGAGTGGTACGTCAAGCGAAGTAAGGACTATGGGAGGAATTTTGAAAAGACCTGCTACGAAGTTGGCTGTGCTGGACGTTGTAGGACTGGTGACGCTAATCCGGAGTTAGAGGCAACACGGGGGGAGGATGTTCGCCGCAACAACCCCTCGTATCGAACACCCCTACTGAGAACCATGGTGAGCTACCTAAAAGTCAACAGACAGTATGAGATCTTCAGGAATGATAATTTAAATTGAATGCGTAGGAGATTATTTGTATTGAGAAATCTAATTTGATTGATTGTGAAATTATCTGAATTCAAAAGGTACAAAGGTTTGAAATTAAACTGAATTTAAGTAGTATTAAATAGTACATTTTTATTATAGCATTTTTTGAAGCTAAATTTATCATCTGTTTGCGAATTGGTAGTGACACAGTTAAATCGGAGACTAAAATGTGAGTCGTAATATAAGTCAAGAGAGTTGAATTGATTGCCAATAAAATTACTATTTACAGCTTTGAGCTAATCTACTCCTAAAACGGATGTTCTGCTGCTAGACCTCCGAAAGAATCCGTTTCGCACACCTATCACATGACGTTCCAAACAAGCTGTCGGGAAGCTCTTTGACAGTTCTTCTATAGAAAATGACAGCTAGAGAAGCGGTACAGGGCAGAGAGCGGTAACAGGGCAGCGAGAGCCGAAGAAAAAGCGAATCCACCGCAGGAAGAAAAGGCAGCACGAAGAAAGTGTGGTAGCTGTGAAGCACAAGAAGCATGAACCGGAATGATATGCGGAGATTCTACGCAACGGTCTAACCGTACAGTGCACGTCATGTGCAATGATCGAGAAAGAGAAATTTGCTGACCGATAAAACGGCGGTGGCTGCCAGGTGGAAGGAGCACTTTCAGCAATTGTTGAACGGTGAAAATGGAATGTTGCGAGGAACAGGATGAACATAGATGACGACGAACAAGCTAGCCGACCATAGGAGAGGTTAAAAAGGCTATCAGCGAGCTGAAGAACTATAAGGCTGCTGGGAAGGACGAGCTCCCGGTCGAGCTTCTCAAGCACGGAAATGAGCAGCTTTATCAGTCGATCCACCGAGTACTTCTGAAGGTATGGGAGGACGAAGAATTGCCCACCGGCTGGTTGGATGGCCTCATCCGTCCTATCTACAAGAAAGGGCACAGACTGGAGTGTGCCAATTACAGAGGAATTACCCTGCTGAATTCGGCGTATAAAATTTTGTTTAACAGACTGAGACCGCTAGAGGAGTCCTTCGTCGGCGAATACCAAGCTGGTTTTTGTGAGGGCCGTTCGACAACGAAGCGAATGATCCCAGACAAATTCTGGGAGTATAACTTGCATACTCACCATCTGTTTAATGATTTCAAGGCGACGTACGACTCAGTGAAAAGAAATGAGCTTTGGCAGATAATGTCTGAACCGGGTTTTCCGGCAAAATTAATTAGGCTGATACGTGCTACGCTGGATGGTTCGAAATCAAATGTTCGGATCGCAGACAAGGTGTCAACCTCGTTCGTGACGTTAGACGGATTGAAGCAGGGAGACGCACTTTCGAATTTACTGTTCAACATTGCACTCGAGGGTGCTATTAGGAGAAATGGCACTATTATCACAAGGTCGCACATGCTCCTTGGCTTTGTGGACGATATATACCTAATTGGAATTGATCGCAGGTCAGTGGAAGAGGCCTTCGTGCCTCTGAAGAGGGAGACAGCGAGGATTGGCCTGACCATTAATTCTACAAAAACGAAGTGCACGGTTGCAGGTAGAGATAGAGTCAGGCTTGGTGGTGTAGGTGCAGAGGTAGTGTTTAATGGGTATGTGTTTGAAGTTGTTGAAGAATGTGTTTACCTTGGAACACTTGTGACATTTGACACCGACGTTTCCCGCGAAGTGAAAAGACGTGTTGCGGCTGCGAAAAGGGCCTTTTACGGACTACGTAACCAGCTTAGGTTCCGCAGCTTGCTAACGGAAACAAAATTCGCCCTGTATAAAACATTGATTCTTCCGGTGGCACGAAGCGTGGACGTTGAAAGAGTCAGACCGGAAAGCTCTCGGTATTTTCGAGCGTAAAGTGCTGCGGAAAATACTCAGTGGGAAACTCGAAAATGGTATATGGCGCAGACGCATGAATCACGAGTTGTATCAAGTGTACAAAGATGCGAATATTATCAATCGTGTAAAATACGGCAGTCTTCAGTGGGCTGGTCACCTAGTGCGAATGTCGGAAGAAAGAATTGCGAAAATAATATTCAGCAGGGAACCAGGTAGAGATCGGCGGCTTCGGGGAAGACCACGAATACGCTGGCTGTACGCAGTGGAAGAGGACCTGGCGACCCTAAACGTTCGGGGCAACTGGAGAAGTTTCGCCCAAGACCGACAAAGATGGAGCTCTACAATACGCCCGGCAATGGCGTGACGCTACGCTGTAGCCATCAAGGTATCAAGGTAGATGTATAACAATACTATCAGCAAAGTTCATAACACTATCAATGCTCAAAAGTCATTTTTGGGTGTTTTTGAACACTTTGCCATATATACCCCTTCTAGCACTGAACCGAATAGCGCCTTCCGCTTTTGCACTAGCGCTTTTTTCCCAGTATGTTATACCTAATGTCGGAAGTAGTGCGCTATATAGATCATCAGATGATCATATACAGCGCACTACTTCCGACATTAGGTTTAACGTACAGGGAAGGCAGCGCTAGTAAAAAAGCGGAAGGCGCGATTCGGTTCAGTGCTAGAAGGGGTATAAGAGAAACAAAAAGTTTTCTTTGGAGACTACAAGCATGTTGGATAAATTGGTTTAATCTAAATTTTATCGTGCAATTTCAACTAAATTATATCTAAAATGAAAATTGAAGTCCTATTTTGCATGATTGCTTGATTGAATCACAAACAAGATTGATGAATCAAACTTTAAATTTTATGTAAATATCAGCTAAACCAGTGTATATACAACTTTGGCGACCTGTACCTAAATATATGACGTAGGGACATTTCTGAGAACGGCATCAGATTCAGCGCCCCCAAATCTGCTAGAGACACATAATTTAATCCTTGAGATATGCAAAAAAGACATTTTTGTTACGCTGAGTAATCTAATCGAGACGTCTTCAGTAGGGCTTAGCTTTGTGGACGCAGACGTTACTTCCAGGCTAAACAAGGCCCAACTAACACTTTAGCTAAAACAAAAAGGAACATCATTTGTCATCTTCGAAGCAGAGTAAGGTTTAGTATGTGGACGTCCAGTTATTATTCTTGATAGGATGAGCTGCTATTACGTGATGAAATTCATTGATGGAATCTGAACACATAGAATTCTGCAATAATTTGAAAGCGTATGCTGCACCAAAAATTAAGTCTTAGTTAAACAGGGTTGTTTGTTCGCGTTCATAGGTAGAAGCAAATAAGACGGACCGATTTTTCCTATTAGCATTAAGAGCAGTTTCAGGCTGCCTCTTCGTTTATTAAAATAGTTGAAATACAAAAATTTAGTTTCAAATGGCGTAAAACATAAACATACAGTAAAGTGTAGCTGTGGGCTTACATGACATGTAAACACGTAAAAGAATTTTCATTAACATCTAATATCCAAGTGAATAATTTTGCAGTGGCGGGTAGCGTCAACAGGAAGGTGACTCATGCGCAAACTACATTCTCGTAGTTGATCATCAGGTCGGCAGTGGAGGTGTTGCAAAGGCTTTCGTCAGCGAGCGTCGTCAGGTGCTCCATCATTTCCCTGTGAAAAGAAGAGAGTAGGAAATCAAAAACGTTGCTTTTTAAGCATGTCTGAGTGTTACATACAATGTATTCTTGCTAATGTAGCAGAACACCTTGGGAAGTGGGAAGCCGTTGAATGGGCTGGCAATCGGGATCGTGTAGGCGCCCATGTTATCAAAAACAACCCAGTCCTCGATCTGAAGCTCTGGTAGATTGATGGTTTCGACGACCTGATCCAGCGCGTCGCACGAAGGTCCCCAGATGGTGGATTTGTAGGTCTTGCCGCTTTGCTGTCCGATCAGACGAGGCTGAGGGTACTGATGATCGAACAAGATGCAGTTGAACGATGCGTAGACTCCATCGTTCAGATAGTACATCATACGATCGATGGTTCCGGTGGCGGGATCAAGACAGGCGCGTTTCGACTGTACGTTGGTGAGTAGGGTGAAGGCCGACGCTACGTAGTATCGACCAGGCTCAGAGATGATGCGTACTGATTTGTCAGCGAAGAATTTATCCAAGGCCGTGTTGATGATCAGAGCCACTTCATCGATCGAAGTTCCGTGGCTACCGGGAAAACCTCCGCCAATGTCCAACAGGTTGAACTCGTATCCCAGTTGCTTGGCGTAGTCGAACAGATCTCTTGCGATGGAGATTGCCTTGTAATAGATCGGGAAATCGGAGCAACCTGATCCTACGTGGAAGCTGATCCCGATCACGTCTAGGTTCATGCTGCGGGCGATCCTGATCAGAGAAGGAGCTTCATCGACGGGATCGCATCCGAACTTCTTTCCGAGTGGACATGTTGCTTTCTCAGCTTCGCAACGGATGCGCAGCACCAGTTTGGCGTCCGGGCAGAACTTCCGGATCTTGTGCAGCTCGATTTCACTGTCGAACGTCATCGTCTTGACGTTGTTGGCACTGGCATAGCGCAGATGCGAGCTCGGCTTCATCGGGTTGGCGAAGATGATGCGGTCTGGGCTGACGCCCAGTGCGAGGATCTTGGCAATCTCGCCCTTGGATGCGCAGTCGAAGCTGGCACCGAGGGTGGCCAAAGTGGCGCACACCACTTCGGTGTCGTTGCACTTGACGGCGTAGTGCGGCACCACTCGGGGCATCTTCTCGATCCAGGCCTGATGCTTGCGGACGATGTCGTCGATGTCCATCACGTAGAAGGGCTCCTCGGTGGACAGCTCGTTGGTGAGCTGGTCGATGATGGCCGGTACGTCAACTGGACCGTCGACGACCTGAACCAGCTCGGTTTCGTTTTGAGAGAGGAATTTCATGTTGAGGGTTTGTGGAATGCTTGCTTGCTTGCGAGGTAGAAACTTAGAAATTTAGAGTAAGTCTTAAATCGATGGCACTTAAGCGTGTATCGTAGTCTCAAAGATTTCAATTAGAACGAACTGGAATGGAAGAGATTGAGAAATTAGACAAGAAATTTGGAGATTGCTGCTTTGATCAACTTACGAGGCAGCCAGTCTCGGTGGGTGTTAGCCAGCGTTTCAATCACGTGTCACCAGGGAGGATCTCCTTGGAAATGGTCAGAGCCCGGGACAAGGGCTAACTGACCTGTGATTGTATTCTGTAAGGAGAAAGAACAAAATAGAATCTTTGAGAATGTTTGAAAAGGAATAGTGTAAAAAAATCAGAAGCCTTGAGCGATCGTTCCACCCGTCCAAAACCCGCCAAGGTCATTCGTTGATTGTTTTGTTTATCGTACACTCGACAGACGGCGGTACGATTTCGCTTCCGCTTTTGTGAGGAATCAAGAATAGACGAATTTTTCGACACCTTTCCGTTATCAAAATAGCAACGCCGTCAGCGTTTTTACGGGGTATTAGACGAATGTAATAAGCGATCTCCCGTCTTATCAGTAGTTTACGATTCACTTCGTGAACGATGGTATATTGCAGTAATTCATTGATCAAGTCACGGATCTTGCCCATTCTTATATTGAAATATGATTGGGAACGAAGCATGCCATGCTTGTAATCATCTCTCGGCAAGCTGAGGCTCACGTGGTTGATCGTCTGAATGAGAGCAAGCGGATCCGCGATCGTCTGAGTATAGAGAGTGAGATGACGTTCACCCGCAACGCAATCACTTCTTCGATCAATGACTGTTGCGGGTTTGTTTAGGTTGTTACTAAGGAACGGGTCGTCAAGACGCATATGTCAAGTCGGCTTCGTTGTCAATGAATGTGAGAATCAGTGAGAATGGTTTAGTAGCTGATTTTTGGTTTTAAATAGTATTCAAGAAAATGCCATCTTAAATTGGAATATAAATAATATCGTGGAAAGTATCGTCAATTTAATGCTGGATGTTATTTTTTGAGTTCAACTGTCATTATACGATTTAATGTTAAATAATTTGAATATGAAAACTTATTTTTGTTAAATGTCTTTTAGTATTTTATGTGTGTACATGAATTTGTCGAAAAAGTGTTACCATTAGGAATGGAACATAATAACAATCCTATTAGAAAAGTGTGTATCTGGCAACCATATGCGAAGGTTGCGTGTTTTTGGATGGTAGCACACTCATGCACGTGTACTGTTTGTATAGTAGTTATTGCGCCTTATCATTTTTTTCTATGCTCAAATTCGCTTGCACGGGAATAACCGAGCAAACATAATCCGAATGGTCATGGTTTTCAGACAAATTTTACCTTGCAATTGTTCATCACATTTACTACCAGAGCTTATCTTTAATCCGGTCCTGAATGCATCGGTTGTTATACCTATATAATTGTCTTTACATCGTCCCTTTTAATCTCTTCACAATTTCTACCTTGAATGTTCGGCTTTCGAATTATCTGGTGCGGTAGCCATTTCCAAAAGCAAAATTTTGCTTAGCTGGCAGTTTTAGGAATAGGAAAATTCCCTGACACATTCTGTCTACCTATGTCGTAATATGATTGACATGGTCACGCTAAAGAATGGATTGAATCATCGTCAATTCCCCCGTCTATCCTAGCTGCAAAAACCTACCTTTAGAGAAATTCTCGAAACTTTTCGACAATAAAGTTAATTATACAGCATTGGTGTGAACGGCTTGCGATCACTCACGACTACCATGCAACAGCGGGGTAATTTCACGAATCACACAACAAAGAACAACTCGCTTCACGCTGATTTCACTATGGCGGTCTGATTCACAGGTTGTTACTATGCTGTGTTCACACTTTGGTGCTTCTTCTTTCCAAAGGAAAATTTTCACTTTTCACTACGCTCTAACCGTATCACTTCGGACCGCTGTCGCTAACCACACCGAGAACTGAACTGAACTGAGAGGCAACTGCCAGGACTGCTCTAGCTTGTACGTGATACTGCCGGTTGAGAGATATTCTCCGCTTATGTCGGTCCGTTCGACGGAAGCATGGTTTTATAAGAG
>NW_018734801.1:0-64787 GCF_002204515.2 Aedes aegypti
TTTTTAAACTAGATGTTTATTGTTCGAATGGTAAGTACAGAATGACGGAGTAGACATATTGTTCGCCTTTATATTGTCAGGTTGCTAGTTTGCTAAGGCAAGTTCGAGTGGTTACCCAAACAACACTGGCTTGGTAGTTGACTACTACGATTCTCCGAGTTGGTCGTCGACTACTATGTTAGTCTCCAACAATTTTAAAATGATAAAAATCATAAAAATCTCAAAAAAGTGTTTTGGTAGTTTTGGCCGCTCCTTTATTGGAGCCCGACCATTGTGCAATGGCTATCGTTTGTGGGACAGGAAGTCTGGACGAATCGTACTCGCTCGAGAAGTCAAGTTTAATGAAACTTTTTTCCCGTACGAAAAGAACCGCGAAGAGCATGACAAGGTTCCACTAGTCGTTGTACCGTATGAGCATGAAGAGACTGATACCAAGATCAACTGTTAGTAGACGAACGCTATGAGGGTACTCCTGATCCTAGTGTTGATCCTTGTGATGAAAGGCAGCCTGACGATGCATCACTGTTACGTGCTGGTTCTCGATTGCTGACGACGAGGAAGTTTTCGAGGCGAATCAAACCGGGGCGCTCCCTTCGCAATAGAACAACTCAAGTCCAATGGACAAGCAACGTTGAGGCGCAGCGAACGGGAGCGCAGGCTCCCCGGTAAGTTGTTGAACTTTTTACCGGTTACAGAGCAACTTCTGTTGCGTCGTATTCCACAGATGCTCCTCAGTGCTACAGCGATATCGAGAAACGGGATAATTGAGCCAAATGGCTGGAGGCTATCGATGACGAACTGAGATCCATGGAGGCAAACGGTGTGTGGAAGCTGGCGTCCTGCCCGCGTGGTGTAAAGCCCCTAAAAACCAAATGGGTATTCCGCGTAAAGAAAAATGAAGACGGTCAAGCTGCTCGTTATAAGGCCCGATTAGTAGCGAAGGGCTACCTGCAACGTCATGGCGTGGATTTTGAGGAGACTTATGTCGTTTCGATTATTCCCGACGGTGCACCGCGCGAGTGTAACAATTGACACCGGAAAATAGAACGGGTTCGGTGCAATATTGTGACAACATATGATGGTGTTAGTGAAGGCGTCAATCAAACAGATAGAACAGCTGTTTCTGTTATTCATGATGTGTTGTTAATGGATTCGTAAACATTAGATTCATTTTTGTTTTGGATAGTTTTTTAACGGTCTTAGAGCACTGGCTGTTTTCACCACACATTACTATGCCGTGTAAGGAAACAAATGTTTGGATACAAAATTAAAATTATTTCCCTGGGAATTTAAACATGATCTATGTTTCGTAATTCTATAAAATTTATTTGAAATTCAGAATTTTCATATTTCAACACTGTAAGGATTTCATCGATCCTCTCTCTAGTTAATAACTCCATCAAAACTCATATTTGCTCAATGAATCTAGCTCACGATGCACAAGGTGAATCAGCTATTTTTTGTAATAATTCAAAAAGAGTAATCGATCATTGCATTAGAACCAATGAAAAATCAACGTCGATTTCTCGCCAATCAACTGTTTTTGAAAAATAAAGAAGCAGGGATTTTGCTGCTAATTCCTTTTGTTGGCAAATGTTCTTTTCAGTCGAATTTTCTGAAATTTGTCCAAAAAATGTTTTTTATGTAGTATACTTTACCAAAATGAAATTCTGAGATTAAGTGTGTATACTGGTATACATGTAATCCAAATATCTGGATAAAGATACATACTGATAAAACATACTCATACGTCATAGTATCCCCTATTAAATGTATGTAATCTGTATTTATTGTAGTGTTGTTGTTTCATTTATAAATGCTAAAGTATTTCTTCCATTCTGAAACAATTATTTCTGAAATAAATCCATTTTATCTGCGCAGTCGGGAATAAACGAAATAAAGAATCTTGCTTGTTCGTTACCGAACACCAGTGTTGGGAACTGTGACCACAATTCACCACAGTTCATCGATTCTGCCATTCCACCAAAACACAAAGCAGCAGCAGCATCAATACCATCAGGCGTTGCGCTGCCAACGGTTCACACACTGCTTGACTGTTTTTGTCTCTCCACTATGACCATTTTCGGGCAGCCATTCCAAGCTGAATGATTGAAAAAAGTGTTAAATCATTCAATCGCTAATATTTTGCATGTGTTTTCAACTCATTGAAATCTATTAGCTCTAACAGAAAGACCACAATCATTCCGTTACGATACATATAAACAAGTTCAATTTCATACTGCCTTTATCGAGCAAAAATGCAAAACCCCGAAAACCGCAAAAATCGTGTCACCACTGTGCTCGAGTCATTTCGCATTCGGGGTTGAAAAACGTTAGGAAGAAGAAGATTACATTTTTGAAGAGCCGTGACATTTTTTTGTTTGAACCGTCATGGTTTGCTTGGATTTTGATGGTCGTGTAGAAAGATGTAAATGTAGAGGCGGTAAATGTTTGCTCCAGTACTTTTCTCATCCCTGCCGAACACAACAAAACCAACCAAAACGACCAAAACAAGAACGCCACTGACAGCTTAGAACCATACATGTATTGGTAAAAAGAGTGCATTACCTGCTACACCCAGCTCGATCAGGGTGTAGAAATTTCTGCACCGTTTGCGATCGAGTGCAAAACGGTGTGCTACCTGCGGAATAAAAGAACGGTTTGGGTGCAACTTTTGCTACACCGGTGGGAAAACGGTGCAGGCAGTGCAAATAAAGAAAAACGACATTATTCGCCAGTTGCAAAGCTAGCCACTATCAGGACGGTGTTAGCAGTAGGCGTCTACAAGCGTTTCCATTTTCACCAGATGGACGTGAAAACTGCGTTCCTACATGGAGATCTCAAGGAGGATATATACATGAAAATCCCTGCCGGCGTCAAGGCTCCACCGAACATGGCATGCAAGCTGATGAAGTCACTGATGGATTGAAGCAATCATCACGTTGCTGGAATGAAAAATTCAACAGTCAACTAATCAAGCTTGGTTTCTGCCGATCTCGTCATGACTATTGCCTGTATATTCGTAGCGAAGATGATGATGAGCGGTACATCGTACTGTACGTTGACGACCTACTAATCGTGGGAGGGAAATTGGAGTCCATCGTTCGTTTGAAGAAGCAACTTTCAACTGTTTTTTCGTATGACTGATTGTGGAGAAAGCACAATCATTTCCTGGGTATGAAGATTGCGTACGACCGGCAAACAGGAGTTCTTCAGCTTTCGCAGCAGGCGCATGTGGAAAAGGTTGTAAACAATTTCGGAATGGCAGAATGCAATCCCGCCAAGTCACCCATGGAAAAAGGACTGCAACTACAACGAGAGGGGACACCTACAAGAGAACCTACCGGGAGCTGTTAGGCAGTCTAATGTATATCATGTTGAGCGTTCGCCTGGATATCTGCTTTCCAGTAGGGTACCTGGCCGATATCAACAACATCCAACAGAAGCTCACTGGCAAAGTTTGAAGAGAGTCGTTCGATACCTAAAAGGAAGTTCAAATACTGTACTGACGTTCCAGCGCATTAATGCACCGCCCTGATTGGATATGCCGATGCCGACTGGGCGGCTGACAGCGAGGACAGGAAGTCTGTTTCCGGATATACCTTCAAGGTCTTTGGATCGACAGTGTCATGGTGCAGCAAAAAAACAAAATACCGTGGCCATGCCTCAAGTGAATCCGAGTACGTCGCTTTGAGTGCCGCTACTGCTGAAGCTCTTTGGCTGGCTGGAGTTCTTGAAGACATGAAGATGAAGAATCCAGAAATACCTATGACGATATTTGAGGACAACCGAGGCTGTATCGGGACGAGGGGGGCGCCACACCCAGATATTTTAGATTATCTTATACCTTTGAACCATCTTTACGATGACCATTCATCTTCTTGCAGTATATTATCTTGTTTCATCTGTGGTATCTTATAAAACATCTCTATCCATCTTCATAAATCTAGCTCATCTTTCCGCATCTCACATGAGCGTTTTAGCGGATTGACCAGTTGTCGTTGATCAACAACAAAGAGGGAGCAGGGAGCTGTATCATCGGTGGAATGTGCCAAAACATCAGGTGAATTCCATTTTCCAGTCGGTTCCAGAACGCCATGTAGATGTTCTCCTGGGCTTGCTAGTGGTCCGGAGATTGACCCGGATTCAGCAGGAATCGGTTTCGTGATGTGGCCGGAAAATATGGATACGACGGATAACATGACGGAGGCGTGATACACGGACTGACCAAGAAGCAGAACAGCCGTCTATAGGACGTGTTGGCCAGTTTTCCGACAAAACGGTTCCTGCATGATCAGATCGGAGATTGCCTTCAAGATAAGAAGCATCGTCTCCAGCGCCAGGTGCGAGAGTTGCAGTTAAACTAGACTGAAGATCACCAGAAGCAGCATGTGGTGGAGAAAAGATGATCTGGATTATGTCGGTACAGTTGGCGTTCGTTGACCAGTTTATTTTTTATTCGATGGGGGGGGTGCGTGTTGTGAATTGATAAATTGTCCCTGGTTTCTCTGTATATGCCCTTACTCACAACTCCGAAATATTTTATTGGCTAATAAATTTGGTTTTGAATTAATAATATATTAACAAAACTCATTGCTGGAGATTCCATAGATTATTTTTATTCGCATATTTTTGGGTTTCCTGCCGAGGTTTGGCCTATCACATTTACGGACAATATCGTTCTGCAGTGTAGTTTAATATGATGTTCCTTAAATATTAGAATGATGATCAGTGAACCCCTTCTGGAAGCCGAAATCCAGTATCGTGATCATAGTCGACGGATTTGTATGAGTAAAGCGCTTTCTCGCATGTAAATAAAAATTACCTATAGGTACGAACAAAAACACTACGCTCACCATCATCTACATCACCATTGATTCTCCTTCCACCTAAAGTTACTGTGCACGTGCTGTAGCCTTAGGTGCAGGAGCCTCATTGCTTGCGAGCGCACGGAGCGCTGTACATTGTGAGACCTTTTTTGGTGCGCCTCATTTTTCTTGAAATGTGTCTCACTGCGGTCTCATGCGCTCCGTCACATGTGCTGTTTAAAATTCAGCGCAATAATTGAAGTGATTACAAAAGTTTGCAATGGTGTTCGAAATTGTAACTCTTGGATCGCGAGTCTTCAACCATATCATGTAGACCATCTAGACACCTGTATAATGAAGCGAAAATAGTTGTAGAGGCTCTTCGTTACTAAGCACTTGTTTCACAACTTGGATACCGTGGGCTTCGTAGCCGTGCGGTTAGTGTCACTGAGGCATTTAGCCGCATCGTGTTAAGAAGTGTGGGTTCGATTCCCGCCTCAGACCGAAAACTTTTCGAGAGGAATGTTTTCTGACTGTGCCACTGGGCGTTGCATGCTAGTCCGTTGTCTAGTGTGGTGCTTCCTTCAAAGGGCAAATAGCCCACTGGAAGCATTAACGTGTAGTGTCTTTAATACCGATGGTGTAGCGCCGAACAGCGCATGAGACGAGCCTCCCCGGGAGCACATCACCTAGCACGCGCTTTTAGAATTTTCGTGAGCCTCCAGCAAGCGCAGCACACTAGGATTCCGATGAGCTGAGAGACGGTTTGGTTGGAGGCTCGTCAGTACATTTATGTGCTCCTGAGAAATATGTAACCCTACTTCCACCCATTCACATCTTCATGCATCTCATCAATCTCAGCGCATCGTTCATCACAAGATGTCAGCACATGAAGCACGTCAAAATCTAGAATAATACACTGATCTAAAAAATCTAATTTTATCCAAAAGTGCATCTAATCGGTGATCTGGATGTGTCGTCCCCCTCGTATCGGGATGGCTAACAACTTGGAGACCAAACGATCAAAATATATCGATGTCATCAGGGATCATATTGCTGAAGGACGAATTCAAGTAAAAGTCGTTGGTACTCAAGATCAATTAGCCGATATATTTACGAAGTCCCTGGATCCTGGCAGATTTCAAGAATTGCGACGGAAACTAGGGCTAGACGATTGAGACGGGATGACATCGAAGTAACCTGCTAGTTTGGACCAATCGTTTATCTGAACACAGTAACCTTGGCTTCTTTGACATCTTTTACTTTTTATCATTCTCAACTAACCTCTGAATAAACCACACGTTTCAATTAAACGAGCTCTGTGTTCATTAATAAAACCAGGTTTTCCACAGTTATGGCAAAGAATCTGCTTCTTCGAGGATTCGACGCGCAATAAAGATTCTCCCGTGACGGATATTTTCTACGTTTCATGGATTCTTCCATCAATTTTCTCTTCACCAAATCCATAGTTAACTCATCATCTGAGCGAGTCTCAAGAGCCGTCGGGTGAGTGTCGTATGCAGAGCCGTAGCGTGGCCTCACAGCGTCCTTGGCAAACCTCCCTTTGGGCGCCCCTAAGTCAATTTTGCTTTAATGATACAAGTTTGTACGTGATTAAAATTTTCGTAAAACATCTCAAGTAACCATGCTGCTCGAGCTGTAGTTCATGCATATCAAGGGCTCAACAAATGTAAAGTTAGTGTTACTCTACAAGAACCATTTCCCACTTTACATCAACTTTAATTTAAGTTATACAGTAATGCTAGATTTATGAATACCATGTATATGTATTGATTGCCGCTTCAGCAGCATGGTTACTTAGAAAATTAATCAATTTCCATTAAAGATTTTTTTTAGAAGTTTGATTTCTTGATAGTAACATGGAAAAAATAAATTAATTTATTAATTAATAAAAAGCAGCGAATCCGCCAACGAATTTTTAATCACTGCTTACTCAATAGCCTTTTTCAGTGGTACTCGTGTGAGTAATTTACTAGAAGATTGCAATCGTGCTTGAACCCTCAACGCTTCCCCTTTCGTGAGATTGGGTTTTAGAAATGATACTGTAAGACGATCTACAATTCGTTAATGCTATATCAAATATTTTCAATAAATCACTATTATCACTTAGGATAAATATGTTACTGAGAAAAAATAACTTCATTTGTTTCAACTCATGCTTTTCTTCACTGACAGGAAACTCTTTGAAAATCTATGATAAATTTTCCCAGGTTTAGATATTTTGAATATTCTGTCCAACAACAAAAGAAATCCAACAAAATTCACCTGGCATTATGTGAGACCTTTCAGGATTTCAGGATTAAAGATTTTCTGTCATAATTTCATAACGTACTCTGAGAATCCTGTGAAAAATTCTGTGAGTTCATTTCAGAATTGTATGAGATATCCAACGTGTGATTCAGTGAGATTGTGTTTACGAGAAAAAACATTGTTTTAATCTTTATCAGGTTTGTTTGAATATTTCCTTATTGAGCTTGAGCTTGCTTGAGCTTGATTGGCCGCCCGTGGATGCACTCCAGTATCGCCAGATCAGCTGCACTTACACAAGGAACAAATCGAATGACTGCTTGGGACTAACAGGCATCCTCAGTGTATAAGTGCTGGTGATCTTCTATTTTTAGGCAACAATGGCGCCTGCCACGTCAGAATGCAGACCAATGAGGGGAAGGGGGAGGAATTGATGATGCATTGAACTGGCTCCCACGTAGATCGTATATTCCACTGCATCCACGTCAGTTCATGCGGGAGTGTATGGATTGGAGGAAAGGCATGGCAGAGAGGTTTGCTTTTGTGGTTAGCAGACTGCCTATGTATCAGGCGTAAGAAAGACGTGCCGCGTGGAAGTAGAAGCGTTAGGAAAACGGTTTCTTGTCCGTCTCTGGTTCTAAGCGTTTTGCTATGAACGAATAGTTTGAGTGTGATATATTTAGAATGGAAGATAGAAGCAAGTGAGAAGATATACAACTACTAAGTACGAGGAAAGGGACGGGCCTGGGAATTGAAACCCATGAACCTTCTGCATATGAAGCAGAAGCGGTAGCCATCAGACCACCAACCCCGTCCTTGTTTGAATATTTCCTTATTTTTTCTAAATATGAACCTCCAATTGAACAACAGAAACTTCATTTATGATTAAATCAGTTTGTTCATTAAAATTAAATCAGCTGTTAAACTACTAAAATACAAGGAATTCCATGGTTTACGGTTTAAGCGAAGGTAAAGAAATTGGCCCTTATGGGAAGTTTTGCACTTCAACAGAAAAGCAACGCCTATCTCGATGCGTGGGAAATTTTTGCAAAAAAAGATCAAAAACAGCATGTTCAGTGAAAATTTCTGCGGAAGAAATATTCAAGAAGTTTTCTACAGTTAACTTCATTTGAAATTGACATTTATTTTTAACTGCATACTGCTATCAAATAAAAATACATGTCCTTGAGCATTTCTGGTTAAGAATTTCCCACGCATCGAGCTAGGTGCTAGGCGATTACTTTTCTTTTAAATGCATATGTTCCCATAACTATAGAAACACCAAAGTTGATTTTAAAAAATTTCAAAACATCAAATAATCTTTGAAAGCGATTCAGACATTGTTTGAATATTCCGTTATAAAGTTCAGGATTTTTTTTTCTAAATTGTGACCTGATATTTTATTTATTTAATAAATCTCTTACAAATTTTACCGAATGCGTGACGCATTTTGGCGCCCCCCAAAGGCTGGCGCCCTTGACGGGTGCCAACCTGGCCAACCGCACGCTACGGCACTGGTCGTATGATTCTAGTAGACTTCTCAATACCATCGCGACCATCAACTGAGAATCTAGCTTTCTGGCCAGCGTTTGATAGGCGGGTGAAGAGCCGTTCCATTTCTTGGAGATGTTGCTCCATGTTCGTCACCATCCCGGAACTGTAACTGTCTAAATTCCGCTTCAATAACTTAACCCGAGATGTGAGAGGACACACTCTGGTGATGCTTCTTCAGAACTTCCCAAGTTTCTCTCGAAGTCTTCCAATCCCGGATAATCGGATATTGGTTGTCCTCGACGAAAAGAGCAATAATCGCCCGACTGGGTACCTCCTCCGAGATGTGCTTCCACAATCCTTCACGAATCAGGGAGCATTTCGATTCTAAATCTCCAAGCTTCATTAATTGGCGTTATTCAGACGTTCCATCATGACCTTGCTAGCCTCCATCTTGAAAACAGATCCAAAGTTCCGACCAATCTTTAATTTCAGAGTTCTTCAGAATTGAAAATCCAAATTTCAGTCTCTTAAAGGCCCATAACCTCTTGGTAGGTTTAAATGTCGTAGATCGAATTGAAACAACTTGTTAACTGTTCAATGGTCAAACAACGAATGAAGAACTTTATTGTGCTCTCCTCTATTTATACCCATACATGATATTGTCTGTGTCACGACATAAAAATTAACAAGGCAGGCTCTTCACTGATGTAAATATCATGTTTGATTGTAAACATCTGACGTCACTCCTATCGTACCATATACTCCACTGCACTGTGACGTCACGCATCAATTTTGACAGGTACTGGTCCTGTTGTTTACAGTTTGGACTTAGTACTTTTTTCGAATCATTCTTAATTTCGTGAAAGTTTGCTGCGAGGAGAGGTCAAATCCTCTGCAGATACCCACGGATCGTATTATTCTACCTTTCTACCGTGGAAAATCGTCACCATCAGCATACTGGTGATAGAAATGCGAAGATGAAAAAATGATGGAAAAAACGACTAAGTCCGAAACGTAAACAACAGGACCAGCAGCTGTCAAATAAGTGAGGTTAGGCTCATCATATGCAGCGCTCTATACCTTCCGGACCACTAGATCATTTTTTTTTCGCAAATTTGTTCGAGGTAGATAGGAATGACGTCGTCAAGTAGCTGTCAGTTTTCGGAATATATCACCGTTCTTAAATATAGTACCGTGGTCTGTGTTAACTTGATCAACAAGACTGGTTACTATGAAACAAGTTTTTCGTCGCCTACTCAACTCCTTCTACACAGCCAGCGTATTCGCGGTCTTCCCCGAAGCCGCTGACCTCTACCTGGTTCCCTACTGAATATTATTTTCGAAAATTCTTCCTTCCGAATTCGCACTAAGTGACCAGCCCACTGAACTGTGGTGTATTTACACGCTTGATATATTCGCATCTTTGTACACTTGATACAACTCGTGATTCATGCGTCTGCGCCCACACACCATTTTTGAGTTTCCACCGAGTATTGTGCGCAGCACTTTACGCTCGGAACACCGAAAGCTTTCCGGTCTGCCTCTTTCAACGTCCACGCCACCGGAAGAATCAATGTTTTATACAGGGCGAATTTTGTCTCAATTGGAAAATTGGTTATTGAAATTACTTCTTGGAATTCAGAAGACCATCACAGATGACAATCCTTGAAAGTATCATTTCTACTTTCCTTATATCAAGATAAAATTGAAGTTTGATTGCATTTCTTCCTAACAATAAAATGTTTTGGAAAACATTATACATCTATTTATACACTAAAAACTACTGCGAATTTACAGTAAGAACAATACAACCTTGCTGAAACATTCGACAATAAATAAATTATCTACATACAATTCACTTCGAAACAGTAAAAACGACCACCCTCCCTTTCCAGTTGGCCGCTCGTCTAAGCAAGTTGTCCAACGACGAGGACGGTTGAAGCCACCGAACCGAGTGGCAGTAGTGAAGGAAGCAGTCGTTCCGGCGGCCTCCACCGAACAGTTTACCCGCAATGCTGGAAGAGGAACTGCGCCCACGGATGATTCTACAGAGACCTCAGATGCAGATCCTTCGGCGGCCGCAATCGCAGGCCCAGGAAGCGGAGAAGGCTGCCATCGAGAGCAAACCCAAGGCTCAGATCAAATCGTTGGATCAGCGAAAGCAGGAATATGCGAGGCCCGCCTCCAGGATATTGGGATCGGCTCACGACGAGGAGGAACAACAGCAAACGAAGCAAATTGAACAGTGAGTATTAGATCGCGATAAGTTTGTGATCATGCAGTTAAGCTATAAACTTTGGTCGGTATATTTCGTATTTCTGTCTACCCGCAACCATCTTTTTATTCTTCTTTTTCTTCTTGATATTTCATCCTAACTGGGACAGAGCCTGCTCCTCAGCTGGTCTCTATTTTGCTGCAAGTCCCTAAAAAGTAATATTTAATGGATGGTCGCTGCATGAGACTTCAGCAAAATGGTCTCTTAAGTCCTTTTTTTATTTCTTGATGTAATTTTGCTCTGATATTTGGTGGACGAAATAATTTCAGACATTCTTTTTTTTTCTAAATTACAACTAGGGGAATTTCTAGTAATTTTCTCGGACATCAGCTAACAAATTAAGTGTCTGCTTGTTGATATTTATGTACTACTAATCCTCTATCGTGATTTTGCGTTCTGAATTGGCAAAATTCTTTGTATCTTCGTTAATTACGAGGTCTTCTTCACTGTTCTTGCATGAACTGATACTTCTTCAGTTTATATTTTCCTCACCTGCTTCTTCATTGCTTCCTTCGGTCTTCTGATAGGCGTTTTTTTATAATTGCTTCATATTTCAATGAACACTATAGAACCTATTTTACACTCGAGAAAGTCGTACGTCTTCTTCAAAAGTTCTTGATCTCATTTTTAACCCTTTTTTTTCAGAGCACCGAAAAAAGGCAGTCCCAATACCAACCGGATATCCGGATAAACAACAACAATAGCAACAGCAGCAGCAGCAGTAGTAGCAGTAGCAACACCACAACAACAACGGAGGAAACATTCCGTCTGGACCGGCCGCCAAATTCGTTCCGATCACTCCCTGGATGCTATCCATATCCACAGCTACCTGCACCGCATCCCGTGGTTCCTTTTATGCTCAGCTTCCCTCCTCCGGGCGGATTCCACGGACGCCTCCGCATCGATCAATCTTCACTTCTTTCCCCCACAGCAACAGCAGCCGGTCGGTCCCCATGTCCCGGGGGATACCACTTTCCAGCATCACCAGCAGCAGCAGCAGCAACAGCATCATTATCCGCAACAACATCTGCACCAGAAGCACGTACCACCTTACGGAATGCCGCCCCAATCATCCAGCGGCTACCACCACGGGACCATGGGACCAATTCCGGCGTACGGTGGCCCTCTTGGCCACAATAGTAATAACAACGTGCTGAGGACGCCAGCCGGACCCGATGGGTCGCATGGATTTCGCCATGCGACGGTAGCTAGTTTATTGAATTGAATACGCTGAAGTAAAAAAAAAAACAATTAGGATTCTATCAATGTATGATTTCGCTTCTAAATTGTCTTCAACTTGTTTTATATTACTTATAACAACGCCCCCCCGAAATAACTTACAGTTAAACTCTGATATATCGATGTTCCCCAAGGATATCGACTTCTTGAATGGGATTCTTCGCTCCTTCGATTAACAATTTCCGCTTTGCAAAAAGCGCTCCAGTTCGACTTCGGTCTTCTGGCAATCAATGTCGATTTAATGGAGGAGGGCTTTTAAACAGGATTTAGCAAACAGTTTTATGGCTCAATACAACACCCCCTCAGTCAAGTACAGTGAAGACCACCCACTCAATAGAACAATATAAAAAAGAAAACCAGTTTGAAAATATACCAACCATGTCAAAGTGCGTACAATTTTGCTTTCAGTTTATACCTTATTATCATCCCTAAATCACTTATTATTTCAGACTTTATTGTAGTGGAAATGAAAATATTTTAATTATTGTATAAGAATGGTGCAAACAAATAAAATTTAAAGGAACGTTGCTATACCGGCATGTATCGAAGGGTGATTGTGTGGTTTCTGTTCGCGAAGTATTCCCACGGGTCCAGGGCGCAATGAATGTCCCTTCCCAAGCTCTAATCTAGGTTTGTTCGCTAGCGATAGATGTTTGCAGAGCACATTCTGAGATACACTGCGGTTTTTTCCGAATTATTATTTGGAATTCCTATGTGGTGTTCCTGCACACCTTAGAGCTCATCCCCACTACCAGCAGTTTCATTTTTACTGCAAAAAAATATTGAAATCGCGATAACTTTTTTGCTTTCTCGATATTTTTTACACATTTTTTTCGCGAGTTATCAAAAAAACTCTTCTAGTTTACAAGCTGTGTCAACATTGATCACACTGCGGAACACGTTTTGTCTGAAGCATCAAAATGCCGCTATTTACTAATTTTGAGTTGCTGAATCCATTGTCGTTTGAAAAATATAGCTCGTCTGGTTTTTTGAGATATTGGCTTGTTGAAAATGCATAATTTGACGATATCTATCAAGTTTACCAGCTTATATGGCAATTTATTTGCTTAATTTGGTACAGAATTCAAACTTTCTTATGTTGAACAAAATACTTATCAACAAAGTTCAAAACATTTCAAATGTTTGAGTATTTTTTGGAGATTTAGAAAAGTATTGTATTTTACCATATTTATTTAGTTGGTGTTACATCAATTAATTTGATAAAACCTCGTTAACGATGTTACGGCCAATTTACTCGGTCCATGGCTGTGTCTCTCCAACTTCGATTTTGGGCCCACGTTCTCCAGATCTTTGTTGCACCTGATCAAGCCACCTCGCTCGCTGTGCTCCTCGCCTGCTTGTGCCAACTGGATTCGACGAGAACACCATCTTTGCAGGATTGTTGTCCGGTATCTTTCAACATGCTCTGCCCAGCGCACCTTCCGGCTTTCGCAACCTTCTGGAACTGGGTTCGCCGTAGAGCCTAGCGAGCTCGTGGTTCATTCTCCGCCGCCACACACCGTTTTCCTGTACTCCGCCAAAGATCGTCCTAAGCACCCTTCGTTCGAACACTCCAAGTGCTTGCAGGTCCTCTTCCAGCATGGTCCATGCTTCATGTCCATAGAGGACCACCGGTCTTATAAGCGTTTTGTACATGGTACATTTGGTGCGAGGGTGAATCTTTCTCGACCGCAGCTTCTTCTGGAGCCCATAGTAGGCGCGACTTCCACTGATGATGCGTCTCCGTATTTCACGACTAACGTTGTTATCAGCCGTTAACAAGGATCCGAGGTAGACGAACTCATCAACCACCTCAAAAGTATCCCCGTCTATCGTAACACTGCTTCCCAGGCGGGCTCAGTCGCGCTCGGTTCCGCCTATCAGCATGTACTTTGTTTTTGACGCATTAACCACCAGGCCGACTTTTGTCGCTTCACGTTTCAGGCGGGTGTACAGGTCTGCCACCGTTCCAAATGTACTGCCGACAATATCCACATCATCGGCGAAGCAAACAAATTGGCTGGATCTTGTGAAAATCGTACCTCGGTTATTGAACCCGGCTCTCCGCATGACACCTTCCAGCGCGATGTTTGAACAGCAGGCACGAAAAGTCCATCACCCTGTCGAAGTCCCCGGCGGGATTCGAACGAACTGGAATGCTCGCCCGAAATCTTCACGCTATTCTGCACACCGTCCATCGTTGCTCTTATTAGTCTTGTGAGCTTCCCGGGAAAGCTGTACTCGTCCATGATTTTCCATAGCTCTTCGCGGACGATGCTATCATAAGCCGCTTTGAAATCGATGAACAAGTGATGCGTTGGGACTTGGTATTCACGGCATTTTTGGAGGATTTGCCGTACAGTGAAGATTTGGTCCGTTGTCGAGCGGCCGTTGATGAAACCAGCTTGATAACTTCCCACAAACTCATTTGTTATTGGTGATAGACGACGGAAGATAATCTGGGATAACACTTTGTAGGCGGCATTCAGGATAGTGATCGCACGATAGTTTTCCCATTCCAGTTTGTCGCCCTTTTTGTAGATGGGGCATATGACCCCTTGCTGCCACTCCTCCGGCAGCTGTTCCGTTTCCCAGATTCTGACAATCAGCCGGTGCAGTCAGGCTGCCAACCTCTCCGGGCCCATTTTGATGAGTTCAGCTCCAATACCATCCTTACCAGCGGCCTTGTTATTCTTGAGCTGGTTGATGGCATCCTTAACTTCCCTCAATGTGGGGGCAGGTTGGTTTCCTTCATTCGCCGTGCTGACATAGCCACTTCCTCCGCTGTCGTGACCCTCGGCGCCTGTGTTCTCCGTGCCATTCAGGAGTTCATCGTAGTGCTGCTTCCACCTTTCAATCACCTCACGTCCGTCCGTCAAGATGCTTCCGTACTTATCCTACACATTTCGGCTCGCGGCACGAAGCCTTTTTGGGATGCGTTAAGCTTCTCGTAGAACTTTCGCGTTTCTTGTGAACGATGCAGCTGTTCCATTTCTTCACATTCCGCTTCTTCCAGGCGGCGCTTTTTGTCCCGGAATAGGCGGGTTTGCTGCTTTCGTTTTCTTTTATATCGCTCCACGTTATGTCGCGTTCCTTGCTGCAGCATTGCAGCCCGCGCTGCATCCTTCTCCTCCAAAACCTGCCTGCATTCTTCGTCGAACCAATCGTCACATGTTCTCCTTTCCACGTACCCGACGATGCCCTCGGCTGCGTTGTTGATGGCTGCTTTTATGTTGCTCCAGCAGTCCTCAAGAGGGGCTTCGTCAAGCTCGCCCTCTTCCGGCAATGCTACCTCGAGATACTGCGCGTATGCGGCAGCGACGTTCGGTTGGGCCAGTCGCGCTAGGTTATACCGAGGCGGGCGTCGATACCGTACATTGTTAATGACGGATAGTTTTTGGCGCAGTTTCACCCTCACCAGGTAGTGGTCGGAGTCAATGTTAGCGCCACGATTGGTTCTGACGTCGGTAATATCGGAGAAGTGCCGACCATCGATCAAAACGTGGTCGATTTGTGATTCCGTCTGCAGTGGTGATCTCCAGGTGTATCGATATGGGAGGCTGTGCTGGAAGTAGGTGCTGCGAATGGCCATGTTCTTGGAGGCGGCAAAATCTATCAGTCGTAGGCCGTTCTCGTTCGTCAGCCGGTGGGCGCTGAACTTTCCAATCGTCGGTCTGAACTCCTCCTCCTGGCCAACCTGAGCGTTTAAGTCTCCTATGATGATCTTGACGTCGTGGCTTGGGCAGCGGTCGTACTCGCGTTCGAGCTGCGCGTAAAATGCGTCCTTGTCATCATCAGTGCTTCCGAAGTGAGGGCTATGCACGTTTATGATGCTGAAGTTGAAGAACCGGCCTTTGAGCCTCAACTTGCACATTCTTTCGTTGATGGGCCACCACCCGATCACGCGCCTCTGCATATCACCCATCACTATAAAAGCTGTTCCCAGCTCACGTGTGTTGCCGCAGCTCTGGTAGATGGTATGATTATCTCTAAAGGTTCGCACCATCGAACCTGTCCAGCACACCTCCTGCAGCGCTACGATGTCGAAACCGCGGATCTTCAGTGCATCGGAGAGTATGCGTGTGCTTCCGATGAAGTTGAGAGATTTGCAGTTCCACGTACCGAGTTTCCAATCGCTAGTCCATTTTTCGTCGCTGTGGTCTTTGCCGATTGTTCCGGTCTGTATTCTCTCGTTGACGTTCATGTGCTGGTGTATTTTACGGCTGGCTTGCAGGGCCTGACACCAACCCCCTAGATTTCCGGAGGCCATAGTGCGCAGTTTAGCTTAGAGTCCTTCTCTGGCACTCGGACGATGATCAGCCGCCCCTGACATGGGGAACAGTCGCTGTTGTGAGCCGCTCCTAACATGGAGTACAGACGCTCAAGGTTTGCAGAAGCAAACCCTCCCTTCCCTGTCAGCATACGACCAAAGTTCCCACCGGGGGTTGGTTACCCGATCTTCCCCAAGGTTACTCGTACCCCGGCCAGGACCACGAGGAGGTAGGGATAGGAGTCGCTGGGCAAGAGGCTAAGGACCACACAATGGGGTCTGTTTTATTCCTGTAGGTACGCGAGGTACCAATGGTACGCCATGCCCAGCCATTTACCAACCAATTTTACCATATAAGAGAAACGAAAAATTTTATATGGTGACTGCAATTATGTTGAAAAAGTCTATTTAATCGAATTTTCAACGTGCAATTCAAACCAAATTATATCTTGTTTGAAAATGTATATCCTATTTTTATACGTTTGGTAGATAAAATGACTAAAAGTTTATAAATCATACTTTAAATTTCATATAAACATCAATGAAACCAATGTTCTATACAAGATGCAACTTTGGTGACCTGTAGCTCAAAATTGTGACGTGCTGGAACTTTTCTGGATTCGGCATCAGCTTCAGCAATCCCAAATCTACTAGAGACACATTATTTAATCCTTGAGACACGCAAAAATGTAATTTTTGTTACGTTGTGCCATTGGCCATCTGGATCTGGAGATATTCCCAAATTAATTGGAGGGACCGACGCGTGGGAATTAGGTTTATTCTACGACTGGCGTAAGGTGAGAATAGCGAGGTGACAATTGTCGACTCGAGTGAAGTAACTCTCCATTTGATATACACGGCGAGTCACTTCACTCGAATTGAAGAACCTGGGCTCGCCAACGCTGAATCCACAACACGGACTGCCCAGACTGCGTCGGGTGACGCTCTTCATCTACTTGGTGAGATCCGATACCCAATCACGCTCGAGTAGTCACCAAAACCGCAATTTTCTACGCGACCAACAAATGCATCGAGCTGTACGGTCTGGACTGGATTGAGCTACACAGATAAAAATATTTGAATTTCAGTGTAGCGTAAACATAAGAAAATGGTAATCTTTTGTTACAGCATCATGGTGAATGTTCAACTAAAGGTGATTGAATGTTACATGATCGTGTAAATTTTAAAGTGCATTCGATTGAAAAATAAGCGATTTGTCGTTGACATTTCAGTTTATTTTGATGCTCCAAATATGTGCATGAAATAAACTGAATTTTACAACATATTTTTTGCTGTGTATTCAAGCTCACTATCTTCAATCTGCAACCAGGTCCACGTTGCCGCTGGTAAAGTCCAATCAAATCCAACGGTACAAAGCTGCGTATCCTGAAGTGTTCAAGCTAGGCCTCGGACACTGCAAGAATATGAAGGTCCGATTCTATCGCAAGCGCGATGCCAAACCCGTTTTCAAGCCGAAGCGCCCAGTTTTTTTTTTACGTCCATGAAGAAGATTGATGCAGAGCTGGACATACTTAAATCGCTGGGAATCATCACGCCTGTGAACTTCTCCCAGTGGACGGCTACGTCCGTCGTAAGTGAAGAAGCCCGGAGGAAAAGTACGAATCTGTGTTGACTACTCAAACGGACTGAATGCTGCTTTGGAGCCAAACCACTACCCGCTACCGGTTCATGAAGACATCTTCACCAAGCTCAATGGGTGCCGGTATTTCAGCGTCATCGACCTGAGCGATGCTTATCTGCAGGTCGGAGTTGACGACGACTCGAAGCAGCTTCTCACGGTCAACACTCATCGAGGTCTATTCCGTTTCAACGGGCTCGCACCAGGAGTAAAATCAGCTTCCGGGGCCTTCCAGCAGTTGATGAATAGCATGGTAGCCGATCTCGAAGGAGTGGACACGTTTCTGGACGACGTCTTCGTTTACAGCAAAACTGAGTAGGAGCACCACCAGATTCTCAACGCACTATTCCAACGCCTTCTAGCTTACGGATTCGTATTGAGGGAAGAAAAGTGCAACATGCTGCAGTCGGAGGTCAAGTATCTGGCGGCACATCGTAGATGAGAACGGCCTCCATCCAGATCCATCCAAAATGGAAGCCATTGTTAAGATGCCACCGCCCAAAGATGTCACAACTCTGCGTTCGATCCTTGGTGCGTTCAATTTCTATGCGAAGTTTGTCCCGGTGATGCACCCAACTGAGGCGGCCACTCGACGCGCTACTCAAGAAGGATGCCAGGAATTCGTTTGGAATAGTGAGGGCCAGAAATCGCTCAAGCGTTCCAAAAGGTACTCCAATCGGATTTGCTGCTGACGCACCACGAACCAAGATTGGACATCATCGTTGCTGATGACGCCTCGCAGTCCGGAATCGATGCCTGCCTTCTACACAAGTTCCCTGATGGCTCGGTCAAAACCGTCGCACACGCTTTCCGCTAACTCACCCCCTCGGAGGCAAATAATGAACAGATCGTGAAGGAAGGTCTTGCGCTGGTGTTTGCCGAAATTCCATCGCATGCTGCTACCCCGGTCAACCAGTCAGTGATTTTCGATAGCGATCGATATAGATTCGTTTTGATCTATAAAGAATTATGAAAACTGGTTGGTCGGGTAGGACGAAAGTTCACCCTCCAGACAGATCATCAGCCACTCCTGCGGATGTTCGGACAGAAGAAGAGAATTTCGGTTCATACGGCCAACCGACTTCAACGTTGGGCCTTGACCAGAGGCGCGTCCACATTCAAAACCATGGGTAGGACAAACGTTAACAAAATCTTCATGTACAAGGAAGTTCAGGAAATTTTAAAATTTGTGGTATCAATAACAAGAAAATTCAAAATAATGTATTCATGTCAGTCATTCCCGAGGTATCTTACAGAGCTTGCAGCAGGGTTGGTAGCAAATCTCTTTTAAGAGACTTGGTCTTTTTGAATGCAATTCTGTGGTAAAAATAACTATTTTAGCTGACTACGCCCATTCTTGAAACTACCATGGAATTTCAGACCAATTTACTATGATTACGGTACATCCCACCACATTACTGGTACATTTGACAGAAATAAATTACAACAATCTGATTCCGACTACGGACATGGTAAAATCATGCGCATTTCTAGTCCGCTGAAAATTGCCGGCGCGAGCGCTTAAGTTAATCCCCTAAAATGGTACTTTTTACCACATTTTTTTTTGCGTGAAGTCTTTAAAAAGTCTATATTTGACGGAAGGTTTTCAAAATCTGTATATTAATAAGTAACATTTTTCTTTTTCCTTCTAATCTTGCAGTGAATCCTGCTGTGGAATATAAAAAGTTCTAGAGAAAACTTATTATTATTATAATTCAAATGAATTAATTAACATTTTGCGGAATCAGAATGACATTGAAGATGTCCAGTACCTAAATGTGTTGAAATGTGTTCCATCGAAGAAAAATCCAGAAAATAAGTTCTCATTAATATGCGAAATTGACGCGATCACATTTGAGAGGGTAATTCGAAAAGGTAAGCTCAGTATTGATTTTGAAAGGTGCCGTATCATGGAAAGTATTGTTTTGTTTCGATGTTTCAAATGTTGCGGATATGGACATAAGTCAAGCGAATGTAAGAATAACCTCCATTGTGCTAAGTGTGCTGAGAGGCATGATGTTAAGGACTGTTCATCTGAACAAGAGTTCTGTGTTAATTGTATCCATTCCAACAAAGAAAGAAAAACCCAATTTGATGTCAACCACTCATCCTGTAGTGTGGATTGTCCAATTTATTTGCAAAAAATTACAATTTCAAGGCGCTACATAAATTATGAGGCATAGCAATCAAAAGGAGCGACGGATGTCATTCTTTTAAATATTGCTGGCATAACGTCGCATTTCACTGAATTGAAAATGTTGGTGAGTAGAAAAAAAACCCAAAATTCTAATGTTGACGGAAACTCAATTCACATCAGATATTGATATAAGTGAGTACAGCATAAGAAATTACAAAATGTTATGTTGCTTGTCGGTATCCAGGCACACTGGAGGTGTGATAATGTACATCCATGAATCTGTGAAATATCATGTTGTTGACAATTCAACTTGTGGATTAAATTAGTTTATGGCAATAAATGTAGTCAAAGGACTTAAGACTGGAGTGTACGGATTGTTGTATCATTCGCCGAATGTAAACGAACAAGATTTTTTGTTACATTTGAAACAAAACTGGCTTGAGAAAATAGTTGATGCCAATAAAATGAACCTTATTGCCGGTGAGTTCAACATTAATTGGAAAAATAGCAGTGACAGTAGAAACCTTCGCAGTGTAATGGAGTGTTTTAATCTAGACCAAAAAGTAAAAGAAATGACAAGATGTACTATAAAATCAAAGACTATTATAGACTTCTGTAACGACGATCAGCTGAATGTTACTGTTGATCACGATAATAAGATTTCAGATCATGAAACAATAACAATTCAGTTTAACGAATGTTTCCAACCAGTAGAGAACCACATTACTATAAAATGTTGGAAGAAGTATTCAAAAAGTGCACTTATTGCATTACTAAGAAATTGTATGCCAAATCACAGCGAAAAGACAATTAGACGAAAAATCTGAGGTTTTGAAACTGTATTGAAGGAGAATATAAACAAACTGGTAGTTGTGAGAAACATAAAATGTAGAAACCGGAAAAATGGTACACATTAGAATTAAAAACCCTACAAGAAGCAAGAGATGTCGCGTACAAGAAAGCTAGTGTAAGTTGGGATGAAGTTGATTGGCAAAGATACAAAGTTTTGAGAAATGAATATACATATTCGATTAGAACAGCAAAAGCAGAATACACGCAGAGAAAAATAGAGCAAAATAGAAGAAACAGCAAACAACTCTAGAAAATATTGAAGTCACTGTGGAAGAGTAAAGAAAAACCGGAAAGTAAAATTAGTTTCAATGGAGTTGATGTTGATAACGATCAAGACATTTGTGAAAACTTTAACAGCTATTTCGTTAACAGCGTACAAGAAATAAATGAAAGCATAGATTATGTTTTCGACTGCTTTGGAAACTATGAAAGTCATGTCACAAATTGTTGGAACGTTTTTCATCGAGTTTCTTATGAAACTTTGATAAAAGCTATTGCCGAAATTGGTAGTTCATCGGGCATTGATAATGTAAATTTACAGGTCCTTAAAGATTCTTTAGAAATTACTGGAGAATATTCACTAGGAATAATTAATGATTCTCTTGAGCAGGGCAAATTCCCTAGTAGTTGGAAACAATCCACAGTGATTCCAATACCAAAAGTATCCGGTACAACGAAATCTGAGGAGTATAGGCCGATTAACATGTTACCTATTTACGAGAAGGTGTTAGAGATCATTGTCAAAGACCAATTGCTGGAGTACCTGAACGAGCATAAAATTATAATAAATGAACAGTCAGGATTTAGGCAAAACCATTCATGTGAGTCTGCATTAAATTTATTGTTGTACAAATGGAAGCGAATGATCGAAGAAAAGAAAACTATTATAGTTTTGTTCTTAGACCTTAAGCGAGCATTTGAAACTATATCACGGCCGGAAATGATAAAGACTTTGGGTAAATATGGTATGGGAGGAAATGTTCTCAAATGGTTTGAGTCTTATTTAGCTGATCGCACTCAAGTATGTCAATACGGAAATCATATTTCTTCGCCAAAATCAGTGCCGCTTGGAGTTCCACAGGGTAGCGTTTTAGGACCGATTCTATTTATTTTATATATCAATGACATGAAGAAAGCTATTCAGCATTGTGATATTAATTTATTCGCAGACGATACTGTCATTTTTATTGCAGATAAAGACGAAAAGATAGCAATTAAGAAAATTAGAAGTGATATAAAATTATTGAATAAGTGGTTGAAAATAAAAAAGCTTAAATTAAACGTCCAAAAAACTAAGTCGATGGTAATAAGTAATAGGAAGCAATTAAATTATTCTAAATTAAAAAATTTGTATCGAAGGAGATGCAATTGAGAGAGTTGATGTTTTTAAATACCTTGGGGTCCTAATTGACCAAAAATAACATTTAAAGCGCATATAGATAACGTAGTAAAAAAAGTAACACAAAAATATGGTTTGCTGATTCGTTTAAATAGTCAACTCACGTTTTGGAGCAAAATATTTTTATATAAAACCTTAGTGGCCCCACATATCGATTATTGCTCTTCAGTGCTATTCTTGGCAAGTGAAACGCACCTAAATAGACTGCAAAGACTACAAAATAAAATAATGAGATTCATTTTAAATTGTAACAGGTATACTCCAATATTAAACATGTAGAGGCGCTTCAATGGCTTTCTGTGAAAGAGCGTATAATTTTCAATGTGCTAACTATTATTTTCAAATTGACCAATGAACTCTTGCCAGAATACTTGACGAATATTATCATACGAGGACGAAATATACATAACCATAGAACTAGACGAAGAGATGATTTACGTGTTGTGCCGTTTACTATGACAAGTACTCAAAAATCGATTTATTATAATGGAATTAGATTTTTTTAATGAATTACCAATTGAAGTTAGAAATGCAAGATCTGTCTCAGAATTTAAAAGAAATTGTGCAATGTGGATAAAGAATAAGTATAGATAACTAGTGGTCCCGGCAAACTTCGTCTTGCCATCAAGTAGGCTGTTGAAAAAACGCTTTTGATCGTCCCATATAAAATGACAGTTTCGTTCGCGCTCGTTTTTTCAACTTTCCCGGTGAATATCCTGGGATTTTTATACACACGAACACGTCGGAACCCCTGACGAACAAAACTGAGAAAGAATCATTTCAAATCCGTTGACCCGTTCGTAAGCCATTTCGTGACATACAAAACACCATTCCATTTTTATTTATATAGATAGATAGATTAGGTGAATTTGTATGTATTTAATGTATATTATCAAAAGATAAATAAATGGATTATTATTACTATTATTATTATTATTATTATTATTATTATTATTATTATTATTATTATTATTATTATTATTATTATTATTATTATATTATTATTATTATTATTATTATTATTATTATTATTATTATTATTATTATTATTATTATTATTATTATTATTATTATTATTATTATTATTATTATTATTATTATTATTATTATTATTATTATTATTATTATTATTATTATTATTATTATTATTATTATTATTATTATTATTATTATTATTATTATTATTATTATTATTATTATTATTTATTATTATTATTATTATTATTATTATTATTATATTATTATTATTATTTATATTATTATTATTATTATTATTATTATTATTATTATTATTATTATTATTATATTATTATTATTATTATTATTATTATTATTATTATTATTATATTATTATTATTATTATTATTATTATTATTATTATTATTATTATTATTATTATTATTATTATTATTATTATTATTATTATTATTATTATTATTATTATTATTATTATTATTATTATTATTATTATTATTATATTATTATTATTATTATTATTATTATTATTATTATTATTATTATTATTATTATTATTATTATTATTATTATTATTATTATTATTATTATTATTATTATTATTATTATTATTATTATTATTATTATTATTATTATTATTATTATTATTATTATTATTATTATTATTATTATATTATTATTATTATTATTATTATATTATTATTATTATTATTATTATTATTATTATTATTATTATTATTATTATTATTATTATTATTATTATTATTATTATTATTATTATTATTATTATTATTATTATTATTATTATTATTATTATTATTATTATTATTATTATTATTATTATTATTATTATTATTATTATTATTATTATTATTATTATTATTATTATTATTATTATTATTATTATTATTATTATTATTATTATTATATTATTATTATTATTATTATTATTATTATTATTATTATTATTATTATTATTATTATTATATTATTATTATATTATTATTATTATTATTATTATTATTATTATTATTATTATTATTATTATTATTATTATTATTATTATTATTATATTATTATTATTATTATTATTATTATTATTATTATTATTATTATTATTATTATTATTATTATTATTATTATTATTATTATTATTATTATTATTATTATTATTATTATTATTATTATTATATTATTATTATTATTATTATTATTATTATTATTATTATATATTATTATTATTATTATTATTATTCAGATCGTTCCGACACACTGTGTTGACCGGTTGTCTTCGTTCACCGCGTTCGAGTTAAACCAGGTGTTTTTTCCGAGTTTTTCGCGGTTTTCGCGTTCGAAACGCGTGTGAATCTGTGGTTGCGGTGGTGAACATAAGTGCGTAGTGAAGGTTTGGTGGAAATCGGTGTAATAAACGGCCGTAAACGGCGAAAACAAGTGACACCCACGTGCTTCGAAACGGCAAAACAAATCGCCGTCAGCCGGCTCCCCGGCCGTTCTCATTCACCAGTCGGTGGTGCACAGTGTGCTTGAATTGTTTTTCGCTGAAACAAAAAAAAAAGTGTCGAAAGTTTGGGAAGTAAGTGGAATTGAGAAAGTGAAGCGATTCTCATCAGGGGTTCACTACAGTAGTGTCCAGTAGTGTCTACAGTGCGGCACAAAATTTTGGGAACGCCTGGGCATCGCTTTCTACGAAAGAGGAAAAAAGAAGGTAGGATCTTTCCTTTTACTTTTTCTATCGTCCATTTGGGGTAGGTAACGGGTGACCGTTGCCAGTGGAAGTTTCTTCCACATAAAACAACATGGCGGCCGCTAGTAGCGGCGACCCAGGGGGGTCCGCCAAACGTAGATTGCCAGAATTTATGGATCCAACGAACCAATTTGGCGAATTGACGTTCCTCCAGTTGTCTGGAAAAAACGGAACTCCACTTCCGATCAACCCGTACATTACCGGGAAATCGGTTGAGGCATGTGCCGGCGGTCCAATTGAAAGTGCGAAGACAGAAGCGCAGGGTACCAAGTACACTCTGCGAGTTCGGGACCCAGCACAAGTTGCCAAATTGCTGAAGCTGACGAAGCTAATTGATGGAACCGAGGTAGAGGTTGTCCCTCACCCCAATCTAAATGTAAGTAGGTGTGTCATCTCGTGCTTCGACCTCATTCAGATGGAGGAAAAGGACATTCTGACTGAGATGATCAGCCAGAAGGTTATTCGGGTACAGCGTATCACCCGAAATGAAAGCGGAAAAAGGGTCAATACACCGGCACTGATTCTTACTTTCTGTAAGACCACTTACCCGGAGTACATCAAAGTTGGCTTGCTGCGCGTTGCTACTCGCCCCTATTTTCCGAACCCGATGCTTTGCTACGGTTGCTTTAGTTACGGGCACACTCGTGTGCGCTGCCCTGGACCGCAACGTTGTGCCAACTGCGCGCAGAACTTCCACGGGGAAGAATGCGGTGAAGCCCCGTCGTGCCGTAACTGCAAGGGTGACCATCGGTCGACCAATCGTCAGTGCCCTGTGTATAAAAAAGAGGTTGAAGTGATCAAGGTGAAAGTGAGTGAAAACCTGAGTTTCCCCGAAGCGAGAAAACGAGTGGAACAACAATCCGGTAGTTACGCCCAAGTAGCCGCCCAACAAAGCGTGTTCGAGAAGAAGCTGAAGGAGCTGGAAGCGGCCATGCTCCAAAAGGATAAGGAAATCGCCAGGTTACAGGAAGACAATAAAAAGAAAGAGGAGAGGATCGAGCAGATGATGGCTTTTATCAAGCAGGTTAAGCAGCAGTCTAACCCAGAGAGAGTGCATCATGTGAGCGAAACCGTCGTCGCTGAGAAGCCCCGCTACAGCCGAGAGCAACGAGTGGCCCAGTCAACGGCTGGCCCGATGACACGCTCAAGAAACAACTCCCCGGCCGTTCAGGAGACCAAGCGCGGAAGACCTCCAAAATTCGTTTATCCCAAACCAGCCTCCTCGCCAGACATCAGCCCGCCCCCAAAGAAGACCGCACCCGCCACCCATGACCTGACCCAGATGGAGTATTCCGGCGAAGAGTCTGAGGTATCGGAGACACCCCCTAACCAGCGTCTTCGATAACCCCACTCTTGAACAACGTTCGAAATACAACGAAGACCCTCGCACGAACACGGACAACGAGACTTTTCGGTTCGGAAGTAGGGAAAGTGTAGTACCTCTTCCGACGCAAGTACGGCAGGATGAAGGAGTCATCCGGGACGTCTTACCCCAACCCGTTGATGACGAGTTCACCTCCGTAGCCGATGGAATCCCACACGACACCACGACATTGCAAACCCACCGAGTTACCATCCACACCGTACCAATATCAAGCAACAGCATCAAAACCAACAACGAGAACACCGACGATACTACACAAAGTCTTTCCCCAGTGCCAGCTATTGCCGGTGTTTCTGGAAGCAGTCGTGTAGTAGTTTCGGCAATGGCTGGCACTGTGGGGCAAGACGTCCCACAGGTCAGTCTTTTGAATTCTCAACCACAAACAGGTACTGCCGCGCCTGCATTCTTTTCAGATGCCCACCATACCACACCAACCGCAGCAAATCCCAATCAACAGCAACCAACATCAACCAATCGTCTCGCTATCAACAACCGCACCGAAGAAACTACACAAAGTCTTTCCCCAGTGCCGGCTATTGCCGGTGGTTCAGGAATCAGTCGTGTAGTTGTTTCGGCAATGGCTGGCACTGTGGGACAAGACGTCCCACAGGTCAGTTTTCGCTTATCCCTACCTCAATCAGGTACTGCCGCGCCTGCAATATTTTCAGGCAACCATCAAACCACACCAACCACAGTGAATCTCGATCGACATCAACCAGCATCAACCAATCGCCTCGCCAACAACAACCATTTCACCGACGATACTACACAAAGCCTTTCCCCAGTGCCGGCTGTTGCCGGTGTTTCTGGAAGCAATCGTGTAGTAGTTTCGGCAACGGCTGGCACTGTGGGACAAGACGTCCCACAGGTCAGTCTCTCTACTTTACCACCGCAAACAGTTGCTGCTGCGCCCGATTATCTTTCAGGATACATCGCATCACCCCTATCTCCCGGAGAAGGCCCTTCGAGAGTTCACCGCAGAAACATTACACAAAGCGCTTCCCCAGTGCCGGCTGTTGTCGGTATTGGCAGAACTAGTGTAATGGTTTCGACAGCATCTGGTACTGTGGGACAAAGCGTCCCACAATCAAGTGACAGACTAGTTTTTTCACCGACAGAGGCTACCGCACTCCCTCTCTCTCCCACAACAGACCCGCCGATCCGAAGAACATCAACCTCGTCATCCACCACACGATCAGCTACGGATAGTCGCTCTGGTAGCTGCTTCGCTCTCCAGTGGAATATCCGTGGTCTTAGGGCCAACATTAGCGAGCTAAAGCTGCTCATCTCCAACCTCGAACCATGTGTTATAGCCTTGCAGGAGACCAAGGTGAATCAAACTGTCGTTCCACCAGACTTCGTTGGCAGAAACTATACACTGCTACTACAGTCGACGAACGTCAACTACTGGCAACACGGTGTAGGCCTTGCCATCCGAGAAGGTATACCATTCGAACGTGTGCAAATCGACACCTCTCTTCATATCGTTGCTGCTCGCCTTCACGCGCCGATCCAGGTTACCGTTGTATCGGTATACATCCCACCGAGTTCAGCTCAGTGTCAGGCTGCATTGAGTGAACTTCTCGAGCAGTTAGAAGATCCGGTTCTTCTTCTTGGTGACTTCAATGCCCACCATCTCGCATGGGGGTCTCACCAGTCAACCGCACTTGGCCGATTTATAGCCGAAACAACGTTGGACAAACAACTAGTGATCCTGAATGACGGCTCAGCTACCCGCATCGATCCGGTCTCGGGCAACACTTCGGCGATCGATGTGACCATCTGCTCGGAGAGTCTGGCTTGGAGATTCACCTGGCGAACCCTATCAGATTCACACAACAGCGACCACTTTCCGATAACGGTTTCCATGCCTGGGTGGTCAAACCAGCAAACAACGCGTCGAAAATGGCTCTACGACCAAGCTGATTGGGAGTTATATGAACGAATCACAACGGAAACCATCCGTCCAGAGATCGAGTGGGACGTAATAAGCTTCACTGAGAAAATTATCGCAGCCGCGACTAAGTCTATCCCGCGTACCAGTGGACGAATCGGACCTAAAGCGGTTCCATGGTGGTGCCCCGAAGCGAAGGTTGCAATTCGCCGGCGACGAAAGTGTCTCCGGTCGCTCCGACGTCTACAGCAGATCAACCCAGACCAACCAGAAGCGTTAGCAAGATTCCAAGCAGCAAAGGCAGCGGCGCGCAAGACGATCAAAGAAGCTAAGGAACAATCGTGGGAAAATTTCGTCAGTAAAATCTCGCCGAACAGCACGACGACCGAACTGTGGCGTACGGTCAACACACTACGTGGGAATCGACAAAGGTGCCCGGTTGTGCTCAAGCGGGAAAACGGATTCACGGACAATCCCGAAGAAGTAGCAGAAGAACTGGCGAAGTACTACGGCGAAAGATCAGCGACGTCTAGCTACCCTCCATCGTTTCAGATGGCGAAAATGGCAGCTGAGAGAGAGTCCATAGATGTTTCGCCTAATACCGGCGACGTGTACAACGTTGACATAACCCTAGCCGAACTTCTGTGGGCTCTCGACAAAGGGCGAGGTGCTTCTACAGGTACTGATATGATAGGGTACCCGCTGCTTCAACGACTTCCTATATCCGTTAAAATGATACTGCTTGAGCTCCTTAACAAAATTTGGCACAGTGGTGAATTTCCTTCCAGCTGGCGGAATGCTCTCATCATTCCCATCCCGAAGCCGCACAGTCCAGATTCCGGACCTGCTGCCTTCCGTCCAATCTCACTTACTAGTTGCATGGCAAAGCTTCTAGAGCGAATTGTGAACCGTCGACTCATCACTGAGTTAGAATCGAGTGGTCGTCTCGACAAGCGTCAACACGCTTTCCGTGCGGGGCGTGGCACAGATACATACTTTGCCGAGCTAGAGCGATCACTGCCGACAGTCGATGAGCACTGCTTGATAGCGTCCCTAGATCTATCGAAAGCGTACGATACAACCTGGCGAAATGGTATCCTACGAACACTTAAGTCGTGGTGCATACGGGGTCGCATGATGAACATGCTGCGAAGCTTCCTCTCCGAGCGAACGTTCCAGGTTTCCGTAGGTGGACATATTTCTCATGAACACGAGCTGGAAAACGGAGTGCCACAAGGTTCTGTACTGTCAGTGACTTTGTTTCTCGCTGCAATGCAACCAATATTTCGGGTATTACCGAAAGGAGTCGACGTTCTTTTATACGCCGACGACATCCTTCTTGTTGTACGAGGAGAGAAAAATCAAAAGTTGCACCGAAAATTACAGGCCGCCGTGAAGGCTGTAGATAACTGGGCGAAGAGTGTCGGGTTCGCCATATCTGCAGTGAAATCGCACGTTTTTTACTGTAGTCCAAATGCACGACGAGAGCCGGCACACGATATCACCATCGACCGGATTCCCGTACCAAAAACCAATCGTTTAAGGGTTCTTGGCATAACCCTAGATCGAACATTAACGTTCAAACCTCACTGCCAAGCGGTGAAGAAAGCGTGTGAATCTCGATTACGAATTCTTCAAATGATTGGAGCTAAGCTTCCTCGTGGCAACCGATCAACCCTTCTACAAGTTGGTTCGGCCCTTGTCACCGCAAAACTAACTTATGGGATTGGACTATTGAGCAGAGGAGGACCAGCAACTTTGCAGACACTCGCTCCAGCATACAACAAGATGGTCCGATTTGCATCTGGAGCTTTTGTAACCAGCCCTATCAACTCGGTCATGGCCGAAGCGGGAATGCTTCCATTCGAATTGTTGGCATTACAGGCCACAGCGCGAATGGCCATCCGAATAATTTCGAAAAATCGGGATAATAACAACCTACCGTTGATTCAGAGAACATCAGATCGTCTGGTCGAAATAACAGGTGCAGCGCTCCCATCTGTTAGTCATATCGTCAGGCAGAGCGATCGTGTGTGGCACGCTCGAAAGCCTTCAATCGTATGGGATGTGAAGAGAAAGATACGGGCCGGTGATCCACCGGAGAAAGTTCGCCCCGTTGTGCAACAGTTGCTGTCTACCCGCTTTAATCAATCGACTGTCATATACACCGATGGCTCCAAGACTGAAGATACAGTTGGTGCGGCATTCTATACTACCGGTCTAACAGGTACGTACAGCCTTCCAAGTGAGTGTAGCGTGTTCTCGGCGGAGGCCTACGCCATAAAAATGGCAATGTCGATTCCAAATGTACGTCGCGAGATAGTAATTTTAACGGATTCGGCAAGTTGCCTGCAGGCCTTGGAAGCAGGAAAATCCAAGCACCCTTGGATCCAGGAAATCGAGAGTGTAGCGAGAACTAAACCGGTCCGATTCTGTTGGATCCCTGGACACGCAGGCATCAAGGGAAACACCGAGGCTGACCGACTAGCCAACGAGGCTAGAAGAAATCCGGCCATCGATATACCACTTGCAGGCGAGGACGCATTGAGAGCCATCCGAAAATCAATACGTCACCAATGGGATAGACAGTGGTACGAATCCCGAGATGCGAAGTTGAGAGAAGTGAAGCCTGACACAGTTCGCTGGAGAGATCACGGTAGCGCAGCCGATCAACGTGTGCTATCTCGACTGAGAATCGGCCACACGCGACTCACACACACCTTTTTGTTGAAAAAAGAACCTCCGCCCACTTGCGAGTGCTGTGGAACGACTATGGACGTGCGGCATATAATTCTTGAATGCCGGAAGTACGAGCAATTACGACAAGAAAACAACATCGAAGCAAATCTCCGAGACGCTCTTGGTAATGAAGAAGACAGCATCAAAAAAACTTTTGAAATTTTTACATGAAACTGAATTGTTCAAAAAATTGTAATGTAAATTGTTAAATTGAATTTAAAAGTCCGACACGAATGCACCCTTCTGGTGTAAAGTGTCATAAATACACAAACAAACAAACATTATTATTATTATTATTATTATTATTATTATTATTATTATTATTATTATTATTATTATTATTATTATTATTATTATTATTATTATTATTATTATTATTATTATTATTATTATTATTATTATTATTATTATTATTATTATTATTATTATTATTATTATTATTATTTATTATTTATTATTATTATTATTATTTTATTATTATTATATTATTATTATTATTATTATTATTATTATTATTATTATTATTATTATTATTATTATTATTATTATTATTATTATTATTATTATTATTATTATTATTATTATTATTATTATTATTATTATATTATTATTATTATTATTATTATTATTATTATTATTATTATTATTATTATTATTATTATTATTATTATTATTATTATTATTATTATTATTATTATTATTATTATTATTATTATTATTATTATTATTATTATTATTATTATTATTATTATTATTATTATTATTATTATTATTATTATTATTATTATTATTATTATTATTATTATTATTATTATTATTATTATTATTATTATTATATTATTATTATTATTATTATTATTATTATTATTATTATTATTATTATTATTATTATTATTATTATATTATTATTATTATTATTATTATTATTATTATATTATTATTATTATTATTATTATTATTATTATTATTTTATTATTTATTATTATTATTATTATTATTATTATTATTATTATTATTATTATTATTATTATTATTATTATTATTATTATTATTATTATTATTAATTATTATTATTATTTATTATTATTATTATTATTATTATTATTATTATTATTATTATTATTATTATTATTATTATTATTATTATTTATTATTATTATTATTATTTTATTATTATTATTAATTATTATTATTATTATTATTTATTATATTATATATTATTATTATTATTATATTATTATTATTATTATTATTATTTATTATTATTATTATTATTATTATTATTATTATTATTATTATTATTATTATTATTATTATTATTATTATATTATTATTATTATTATTATTATTATTATTATTATTATTTAATTATTATTATTATTATTATTATTATTATTATTATTATTATTATTTTATTATTATTATTATTATTATTATTATATTATTATTATTATTATTATTATTATTATTATTATTTTATTATTATTATTATATTATTATTATTATTATTATTATTATTATTATTATTATTATTATTATTATTATTATTATTATTATTATTATTATTATTATTATTATTATTATTATTATTATTATTATTATTATTATTATTATTATTATTATTATTATTATTATTATTATTATTATTATTATTATTATTATTATTATTATTCAGATCGTTCCGACACACTGTGTTGACCGGTTGTCTTCGTTCACGCGTTCGAGTTAAACCAGGTGTTTTTCCGAGTTTTTCGCGGTTTTCGCGTTCGAAACGCGTGTGAATCTGTGGTTGCGGTGGTGAAACATAAGTGCGTAGTGAAGGTTTGGTGGAAATCGGTGTAATAACGGCCGTAAACGGCGAAAACAAGTGACACCCACGTGCTTCGAAACGGCAAAACAAATCGCCGTCAGCCGGCTCCCCGGCCGTTCTCATTCACCAGTCGGTGGTGCACAGTGTGCTTGAATTGTTTTTCGCTGAAACAAAAAAAAAAGTGTCGAAAGTTTGGGAAGTAAGTGGAATTGAGAAAGTGAGCGATTCTCATCAGGGGTTCACTACAGTAGTGTCCAGTAGTGTCTACAGTGCGGCACAAAATTTTGGGAACGCCTGGGCATCGCTTTCTACGAAAGAGGAAAAAAGAAGGTAGGATCTTTCCTTTTACTTTTTCTATCGTCCATTTGGGGTAGGTAACGGGTGACCGTTGCCAGTGGAAGTTTCTTCCACATAAAACAACATGGCGGCCGCTAGTAGCGGCGACCCAGGGGGGTCCGCCAAACGTAGATTGCCAGAATTTATGGATCCAACGAACCAATTTGGCGAATTGACGTTCCTCCAGTTGTCTGGAAAAAACGGAACTCCACTTCCGATCAACCCGTACATTACCGGGAAATCGGTTGAGGCATGTGCCGGCGGTCCAATTGAAAGTGCGAAGACAGAAGCGCAGGGTACCAAGTACACTCTGCGAGTTCGGGACCCAGCACAAGTTGCCAAATTGCTGAAGCTGACGAAGCTAATTGATGGAACCGAGGTAGAGGTTGTCCCTCACCCCAATCTAAATGTAAGTAGGTGTGTCATCTCGTGCTTCGACCTCATTCAGATGGAGGAAAAGGACATTCTGACTGAGATGATCAGCCAGAAGGTTATTCGGGTACAGCGTATCACCCGAAATGAAAGCGGAAAAAGGGTCAATACACCGGCACTGATTCTTACTTTCTGTAAGACCACTTACCCGGAGTACATCAAAGTTGGCTTGCTGCGCGTTGCTACTCGCCCCTATTTTCCGAACCCGATGCTTTGCTACGGTTGCTTTAGTTACGGGCACACTCGTGTGCGCTGCCCTGGACCGCAACGTTGTGCCAACTGCGCGCAGAACTTCCACGGGGAAGAATGCGGTGAAGCCCCGTCGTGCCGTAACTGCAAGGGTGACCATCGGTCGACCAATCGTCAGTGCCCTGTGTATAAAAAAGAGGTTGAAGTGATCAAGGTGAAAGTGAGTGAAAACCTGAGTTTCCCCGAAGCGAGAAAACGAGTGGAACAACAATCCGGTAGTTACGCCCAAGTAGCCGCCCAACAAAGCGTGTTCGAGAAGAAGCTGAAGGAGCTGGAAGCGGCCATGCTCCAAAAGGATAAGGAAATCGCCAGGTTACAGGAAGACAATAAAAAGAAAGAGGAGAGGATCGAGCAGATGATGGCTTTTATCAAGCAGGTTAAGCAGCAGTCTAACCCAGAGAGAGTGCATCATGTGAGCGAAACCGTCGTCGCTGAGAAGCCCCGCTACAGCCGAGAGCAACGAGTGGCCCAGTCAACGGCTGGCCCGATGACACGCTCAAGAAACAACTCCCCGGCCGTTCAGGAGACCAAGCGCGGAAGACCTCCAAAATTCGTTTATCCCAAACCAGCCTCCTCGCCAGACATCAGCCCGCCCCCAAAGAAGACCGCACCCGCCACCCATGACCTGACCCAGATGGAGTATTCCGGCGAAGAGTCTGAGGTATCGGAGACACCCCCTAACCAGCGTCTTCGATAACCCCACTCTTGAACAACGTTCGAAATACAACGAAGACCCTCGCACGAACACGGACAACGAGACTTTTCGGTTCGGAAGTAGGGAAAGTGTAGTACCTCTTCCGACGCAAGTACGGCAGGATGAAGGAGTCATCCGGGACGTCTTACCCCAACCCGTTGATGACGAGTTCACCTCCGTAGCCGATGGAATCCCACACGACACCACGACATTGCAAACCCACCGAGTTACCATCCACACCGTACCAATATCAAGCAACAGCATCAAAACCAACAACGAGAACACCGACGATACTACACAAAGTCTTTCCCCAGTGCCAGCTATTGCCGGTGTTTCTGGAAGCAGTCGTGTAGTAGTTTCGGCAATGGCTGGCACTGTGGGGCAAGACGTCCCACAGGTCAGTCTTTTGAATTCTCAACCACAAACAGGTACTGCCGCGCCTGCATTCTTTTCAGATGCCCACCATACCACACCAACCGCAGCAAATCCCAATCAACAGCAACCAACATCAACCAATCGTCTCGCTATCAACAACCGCACCGAAGAAACTACACAAAGTCTTTCCCCAGTGCCGGCTATTGCCGGTGGTTCAGGAATCAGTCGTGTAGTTGTTTCGGCAATGGCTGGCACTGTGGGACAAGACGTCCCACAGGTCAGTTTTCGCTTATCCCTACCTCAATCAGGTACTGCCGCGCCTGCAATATTTTCAGGCAACCATCAAACCACACCAACCACAGTGAATCTCGATCGACATCAACCAGCATCAACCAATCGCCTCGCCAACAACAACCATTTCACCGACGATACTACACAAAGCCTTTCCCCAGTGCCGGCTGTTGCCGGTGTTTCTGGAAGCAATCGTGTAGTAGTTTCGGCAACGGCTGGCACTGTGGGACAAGACGTCCCACAGGTCAGTCTCTCTACTTTACCACCGCAAACAGTTGCTGCTGCGCCCGATTATCTTTCAGGATACATCGCATCACCCCTATCTCCCGGAGAAGGCCCTTCGAGAGTTCACCGCAGAAACATTACACAAAACGCTTCCCCAGTGCCGGCTGTTGTCGGTATTGGCAGAACTAGTGTAATGGTTTCGACAGCAGCTGGTACTGTGGGACAAAGCGTCCCACAGGCAAGTGACAGACTAGTTTTTTCACCGACAGAGGCTACCGCACTCCCTCTCTCTCCCACAACAGACCCGCCGATCCGAAGAACATCAACCTCGTCATCCACCACACGATCAGCTACGGATAGTCGCTCTGGTAGCTGCTTCGCTCTCCAGTGGAATATCCGTGGTCTTAGGGCCAACATTAGCGAGCTAAAGCTGCTCATCTCCAACCTCGAACCATGTGTTATAGCCTTGCAGGAGACCAAGGTGAATCAAACTGTCGTTCCACCAGACTTCGTTGGCAGAAACTATACACTGCTACTACAGTCGACGAACGTCAACTACTGGCAACACGGTGTAGGCCTTGCCATCCGAGAAGGTATACCATTCGAACGTGTGCAAATCGACACCTCTCTTCATATCGTTGCTGCTCGCCTTCACGCGCCGATCCAGGTTACCGTTGTATCGGTATACATCCCACCGAGTTCAGCTCAGTGTCAGGCTGCATTGAGTGAACTTCTCGAGCAGTTAGAAGATCCGGTTCTTCTTCTTGGTGACTTCAATGCCCACCATCTCGCATGGGGGTCTCACCAGTCAACCGCACTTGGCCGATTTATAGCCGAAACAACGTTGGACAAACAACTAGTGATCCTGAATGACGGCTCAGCTACCCGCATCGATCCGGTCTCGGGCAACACTTCGGCGATCGATGTGACCATCTGCTCGGAGAGTCTGGCTTGGAGATTCACCTGGCGAACCCTATCAGATTCACACAACAGCGACCACTTTCCGATAACGGTTTCCATGCCTGGGTGGTCAAACCAGCAAACAACGCGTCGAAAATGGCTCTACGACCAAGCTGATTGGGAGTTATATGAACGAATCACAACGGAAACCATCCGTCCAGAGATCGAGTGGGACGTAATAAGCTTCACTGAGAAAATTATCGCAGCCGCGACTAAGTCTATCCCGCGTACCAGTGGACGAATCGGACCTAAAGCGGTTCCATGGTGGTGCCCCGAAGCGAAGGTTGCAATTCGCCGGCGACGAAAGTGTCTCCGGTCGCTCCGACGTCTACAGCAGATCAACCCAGACCAACCAGAAGCGTTAGCAAGATTCCAAGCAGCAAAGGCAGCGGCGCGCAAGACGATCAAAGAAGCTAAGGAACAATCGTGGGAAAATTTCGTCAGTAAAATCTCGCCGAACAGCACGACGACCGAACTGTGGCGTACGGTCAACACACTACGTGGGAATCGACAAAGGTGCCCGGTTGTGCTCAAGCGGGAAAACGGATTCACGGACAATCCCGAAGAAGTAGCAGAAGAACTGGCGAAGTACTACGGCGAAAGATCAGCGACGTCTAGCTACCCTCCATCGTTTCAGATGGCGAAAATGGCAGCTGAGAGAGAGTCCATAGATGTTTCGCCTAATACCGGCGACGTGTACAACGTTGACATAACCCTAGCCGAACTTCTGTGGGCTCTCGACAAAGGGCGAGGTGCTTCTACAGGTACTGATATGATAGGGTACCCGCTGCTTCAACGACTTCCTATATCCGTTAAAATGATACTGCTTGAGCTCCTTAACAAAATTTGGCACAGTGGTGAATTTCCTTCCAGCTGGCGGAATGCTCTCATCATTCCCATCCCGAAGCCGCACAGTCCAGATTCCGGACCTGCTGCCTTCCGTCCAATCTCACTTACTAGTTGCATGGCAAAGCTTCTAGAGCGAATTGTGAACCGTCGACTCATCACTGAGTTAGAATCGAGTGGTCGTCTCGACAAGCGTCAACACGCTTTCCGTGCGGGGCGTGGCACAGATACATACTTTGCCGAGCTAGAGCGATCACTGCCGACAGTCGATGAGCACTGCTTGATAGCGTCCCTAGATCTATCGAAAGCGTACGATACAACCTGGCGAAATGGTATCCTACGAACACTTAAGTCGTGGTGCATACGGGGTCGCATGATGAACATGCTGCGAAGCTTCCTCTCCGAGCGAACGTTCCAGGTTTCCGTAGGTGGACATATTTCTCATGAACACGAGCTGGAAAACGGAGTGCCACAAGGTTCTGTACTGTCAGTGACTTTGTTTCTCGCTGCAATGCAACCAATATTTCGGGTATTACCGAAAGGAGTCGACGTTCTTTTATACGCCGACGACATCCTTCTTGTTGTACGAGGAGAGAAAAATCAAAAGTTGCACCGAAAATTACAGGCCGCCGTGAAGGCTGTAGATAACTGGGCGAAGAGTGTCGGGTTCGCCATATCTGCAGTGAAATCGCACGTTTTTTACTGTAGTCCAAATGCACGACGAGAGCCGGCACACGATATCACCATCGACCGGATTCCCGTACCAAAAACCAATCGTTTAAGGGTTCTTGGCATAACCCTAGATCGAACATTAACGTTCAAACCTCACTGCCAAGCGGTGAAGAAAGCGTGTGAATCTCGATTACGAATTCTTCAAATGATTGGAGCTAAGCTTCCTCGTGGCAACCGATCAACCCTTCTACAAGTTGGTTCGGCCCTTGTCACCGCAAAACTAACTTATGGGATTGGACTATTGAGCAGAGGAGGACCAGCAACTTTGCAGACACTCGCTCCAGCATACAACAAGATGGTCCGATTTGCATCTGGAGCTTTTGTAACCAGCCCTATCAACTCGGTCATGGCCGAAGCGGGAATGCTTCCATTCGAATTGTTGGCATTACAGGCCACAGCGCGAATGGCCATCCGAATAATTTCGAAAAATCGGGATAATAACAACCTACCGTTGATTCAGAGAACATCAGATCGTCTGGTCGAAATAACAGGTGCAGCGCTCCCATCTGTTAGTCATATCGTCAGGCAGAGCGATCGTGTGTGGCACGCTCGAAAGCCTTCAATCGTATGGGATGTGAAGAGAAAGATACGGGCCGGTGATCCACCGGAGAAAGTTCGCCCCGTTGTGCAACAGTTGCTGTCTACCCGCTTTAATCAATCGACTGTCATATACACCGATGGCTCCAAGACTGAAGATACAGTTGGTGCGGCATTCTATACTACCGGTCTAACAGGTACGTACAGCCTTCCAAGTGAGTGTAGCGTGTTCTCGGCGGAGGCCTACGCCATAAAAATGGCAATGTCGATTCCAAATGTACGTCGCGAGATAGTAATTTTAACGGATTCGGCAAGTTGCCTGCAGGCCTTGGAAGCAGGAAAATCCAAGCACCCTTGGATCCAGGAAATCGAGAGTGTAGCGAGAACTAAACCGGTCCGATTCTGTTGGATCCCTGGACACGCAGGCATCAAGGGAAACACCGAGGCTGACCGACTAGCCAACGAGGCTAGAAGAAATCCGGCCATCGATATACCACTTGCAGGCGAGGACGCATTGAGAGCCATCCGAAAATCAATACGTCACCAATGGGATAGACAGTGGTACGAATCCCGAGATGCGAAGTTGAGAGAAGTGAAGCCTGACACAGTTCGCTGGAGAGATCACGGTAGCGCAGCCGATCAACGTGTGCTATCTCGACTGAGAATCGGCCACACGCGACTCACACACACCTTTTTGTTGAAAAAAGAACCTCCGCCCACTTGCGAGTGCTGTGGAACGACTATGGACGTGCGGCATATAATTCTTGAATGCCGGAAGTACGAGCAATTACGACAAGAAAACAACATCGAAGCAAATCTCCGAGACGCTCTTGGTAATGAAGAAGACAGCATCAAAAAACTTTTGAAATTTTTACATGAAACTGAATTGTTCAAAAAATTGTAATGTAAATTGTTAAATTGAATTTAAAAGTCCGACACGAATGCACCCTTCTGGTGTAAAGTGTCATAAATACACAAACAAACAAACATTATTATTATTATTATTATTATTATTATTATTATTATTATTATTATTATTATTATTATTATTATTATTATTATTATTATTATTATTATTATTATTATTATTATTATTATTATTATTATTATTATATTATTATTTTATTATTATTATTATTATTATTATTATTATTATTATTATTATTATTATTATTATTATTATTATTATATTATTATTATTATTATTATATTATTATTATTATTATTATTATTATTATTATTATTATTATTATTATTATTATTATTATTATTATTATTATTATTATTATTATTATTATTATATTATTATTATTATTATTATTATTATTATTATTATTATTATTATTATTATTATTATTATTATTATTATTATTATTATTATTATTATTATTATTATTATTATTATTATTATTATTATTATTATTATTATTATTATTATTATTATTATTATTATTATATTATTATTTTATTATTATTATTATTATTATTATTATTATTATTATTATTATTATTTATTATTATTATTATTATTATTATTATTATTATTATTATTATTATTATTATTATTATTATTATTATTATTATTATTATTATTATTATTATTATTATTATTATTATTATTATTATTATTTATTATTATTATTATTATTATTATTATATTATTATTATTATTATATTATTATTATTATTATTATTATTATTATTATTATTATTATTATTATTATTATTATTATTATTATTATTATTATTATTATTATTATTATTATTATTATTATTATTATTATTATTATTATTATTATTATTATTATTATTATTATTATTATTATTATTATTATTATTATTATTATTATTATTATTATTATTATTATTATTATTATTATTATTATTATTATTATTATTATTATTATTATTATTATTATTATTATTATTATTATTATTATTATTATTATTATTATTATTATTATTATTATTATTATTATTATTATTATTATTATTATTATTATTATTATTATTATTATATTATTATTATTATTATTATTATTATTATTATTATTATTATTATTATTATTATTATTATTATTATTATTATTATTATTATTATTATTATTATTATTATTATTATTATTATATTATTATTATTATTATTATTATTATTATTATTATTATTATTATTATTATTATTTTATTATTATTATTATTATTATTATTATTATTATTATTATTATTATTATTATTATATATTATTATTATTATTATTATTATTATTATTATTATTATTATTATTATTATTATTTATTATTATTATTATTATTATTATTATTATTATTATTATTATTATTATTATTATTATTATTATTATTATTATTATTATTATTATTATTATTATTATATTATTATTATTATTATTATTATTATTATTATTATTATTATTATTATTATTATTATTATTATTATTATTATTATTATTATTATTATTATTATTATTATTATTATTATTATTATTATTATTATTATTATTATTATTATTATTATTATTATTATTATTATTATTATTATTATTATTATTATTATTATTATTATTATTATTATTATTATTATTATTATTATTATTATTATTATTATTATTATATTATTATTATTATTATTATTATTATTTTATTATTATTATTATTATTATTATTATTATTATATTATTATTATTATTATTATTATTATTATTATTATTATTATTATTATTATTATTATTATTATTATTATTATTATTATTATTATTATTATTATTATATTATTATTATTATTATTATATTATTATTATTATTATTATTATATTATTATTATTATTATTATTATTATTATTATTATTATTATTATTATTATTATTATTATTATTATTATTATTATTATTATTATTATTATTATTATTATTATTATTATTATTATTATTATTATTATTATTATTATTATTATTATTATTATTATTATTATTATTATTATTATTATTATTATTATTATTATTATTATTATTATTATTATTATTATTATTATTATTATTATTATTATTATTATTATTATTATTATTATTATTATTATTATTATTATTATTATTATTATTATTATTATTATTATTATTATTATTATTATTATTATTATTATTATTATTATTATTATTATTATTATTATTATTATTATTATTATTTTTATTATTATTATTATTATTATTATTATTATTATTATTATTATTATTATTATTATTATTATTATTATTATTATTATTATTATTATTATTATTATTATTATTATTATTATTATTATTATTATTATTATTATTATTATTATTATTATTATTATTATTATTATTATTATTATTATTATTATTATTATTATTATTATTCAGATCGTTCCGACACACTGTGTTGACCGGTTGTCTTCGCACACGCGTTCGAGTTAAACCAGGTGTTTTTCTGTGTTTTTCGCGGTTTTCGCGATCGAAACGCGTGTGAATCTGTGGTTGCGGTGGTGAAGAATAAGTGGATATTGAAGGTTTGGTGAAAATCGGTGTTAGAACGACAAAAAACGGCGAAAAATAGTGACACCCACGTGCTTCGAAACGGCCAAACAAATCGCCGTCAGCCGGCTCCCCGGCCGTTCTCATTCACCAGTCGGTGGTGCACAGTGTGCTTAAATTGTTTTTCGCTGAAACAAAATAAAAAGTGTCGAAACTTTGGGAAGTAAGTGAAATTGAGAAAGTGAGCGATTCTCATCAGGGATTTCACTACAGTAGTGTCCAGTAGTGCCTACAGTGCGGCACAAAATTTTGGGAACGCCTGGCCATCGCTTTCTACGACCAAGGAAAAAAGAAGGTAGGATCTTTCCTTTTACTTTTCTGTCGTCCATTTGGGGTAGGTAACGGGTGACCGTTGCCAGTAGAAGTGTTGTCGTCATAAAACAACATGGCGGCCGCTAGTAGCGGCGACCCAGGGGGGTCCGCCAAACGTAGATTGCCAGAATTTATGGATCCAACGAACCAATTTGGCGAATTGACGTTCCTCCAGCTGTCTGGAAAGAACGGAACTCCGCTTCCGATCAACCCGTACATTACCGGGAAATCGGTTGAGGCATGTGCCGGCGGCCCAATTGAGAGCGCGAAGACCGAAGCACAGGGAACAAAATACACTCTAAGAGTTCGCGACCCAGCCCAAGTAGCCAAGTTACTTAAGTTAACGAAGCTAATTGACGGAACTGAGGTAGAGGTTGTCCCTCACCCCAATCTGAATGTAAGTAGGTGTGTCATCTCGTGCTTCGACCTCATTCAGATGGAGGAAAAGGACATTTTGACGGAGATGATTAGCCAGAAGGTGATCCGTGTGCAGCGTATCACCCGAAATGAAGGTGGAAAAAGGGTCAATACACCGGCGCTGATCCTTACATTCTGTAGGACCACGTACCCGGAGTATATGAAAGTTGGCTTGCTCCGTGTCGCTACTCGCTCCTACTTTCCGAACCCGATGCTCTGCTACGGCTGCTTCAGCTACGGGCACACTCGTGTTCGTTGCCCTGGACCACAACGCTGCGTCAATTGCTCGCAGAACTTCCACGGGGAAGAATGCGGTGAAGCCCCGTCGTGCCGTAACTGCAAGGGTGACCATCGGTCGACCAATCGCCAGTGCCCAGTGTATAAAAAAGAGGTTGAAGTGATCAAGGTGAAAGTAAGTGAAAACCTGAGTTTCCCCGAAGCGAGAAAACGAGTGGAGCAACAATCAGGAAGTTACGCCCAAGTAGCCGCCCAACAAAGCGTGTTCGAAAAGAAGCTGAAGGAGCTGGAAGCGGCCATGCTCCAAAAGGATAAGGAAATCGCCAGGTTACAGGAAGACAATAAAAAGAAAGAAGAGAGGATTGAGCAGATGATGGCTTTCATCAAGCAGGTCAAGCAGCAGTCTAACCCAGAGAGAGTGCATCATGTGAGCGAAACTGTCGTCGCTGAGAAGCCCCGCCACAGCCGAGAGCAACGAGTGGCCCAGTCGACGGCTGGCCCGATGACACGCTCAAGGAACAACTCCCCGGCCGTTCAGGAGACCAAGCGCGGAAGACCTCCAAAATTCGTCTACCCCAAGCCAGCCTCCTCGCCAGATACCAGCCCGCCCCCGAAGAAGACCGCACCCACTACCCATGACTTGACTCAGATGGAGTATTCCGGCGAAGAGTCTGAGGTATCGGAGACACCTCCTAACCAGCGTCTTCGATAATCCCACTCTTGAACAACGTTCGGAAAACAACGAAGACCCTCGCACGAACACGGACTATGAGACTTTTCGGTTCGGAAGTAGGGAAAGTGTAGTACCTCTTCTGACGCAAGTACGGCAGGCTGAAGGAGTCATCCGGGACGTCTTACCCCAACCCGTTGATGACGAGTTCACCTCCGTAGCCGATGGATCCAACGACTATACCACGACACTACAATTTCAATCGGCACCAACAACAAGCAACAGCATCGCATCCAACCACCGACTCACCGACGATACTACACAAAGTCTTTCCCCAGTGCCGGCTATTGCCGGTGTTTCTGGAAGCAGTCGTGTAGTAGTTTCGGCAATGGCTGGCACTGTGGGGCAAGACGTCCCACAGGTCAGTCTTTTGAATTCTCAACCACAAACAGGTACTGCCGCGCCTGTAATCTTTTCAGATACCCACCATACCACACCAACCGCAGCAAATCCCAATCGACAGCGACTAACATCAACCAATCGTCTCGCTATCAACAACCGCCCCGAAGAAACTACACAAAGTCTTTCCCCAGTGCCGGCTGTTGCCGGTGTTTCTGGAATCAGTCGTGTAGTTGTTTCGGCAATGGCTGGCACTGTGGGACAAGACGTCCCACAGGTCAGTTTTCGCTTATCCCTACCTCAATCAGGTACTGCCGCGCCTGCAATACTTTCAGACACCCACCAAACACCAACAACTACTGCAAATACCAATCTACATCAACCAGCATCAACCTACCGCCTCGTATTCAACAACCAACCCACCGACGATACTACACAAAGTCTTTCCCCAGTGCCGGCTATTGCCGGTGTTTCTGGAAGCAATCGTGTAGTAGTTTCGGCAATGGCTGGCACTGTGGGACAAGACGTCCCACAGGTCAGTCTTTCTAAATTCTCATCCCAAACGGTTGCTGCTGCGCCTGATTATCTTTCAGGGTACGCCGCATCATCACTATCTCCCGGAGAAGGCCCTTCGAGAGTTCATCGCAGAAACATTACACAAAGCGCTTCCCCAGTGCCGGCTGTTGTCGGTATTGGCAGAACTAGTGTAATGGTTTCGACAGCAGCTGGTACTGTGGGACAAAGCGTCCCACAGGCAAGTGACAGTTTGGTTCCTTCATCGTCAGAGGCTACCGCACTCCCTCTTTCTCCCACAACAGACCCGCTGATTCGAAGATTATCAACCTCGTCATCCACCACACGATCAGCTACGGATAGTCGCTCCGGCGGCTGCTTCGCCCTCCAGTGGAATATCCGTGGTCTTAGGGCCAACATCAGCGAGCTGAAGTTGCTAATCTCCGACCTCGAACCGTGCGTCGTAGCTTTGCAGGAGACCAAGGTGAACCAGACTGTTGTTCCGCCAGACTTCGTTGGCAGAAACTATACGTTGCTGCTACAGTCAAGGAACGCTAACTACTGGCAACATGGTGTAGGCCTTGCCATCCGAGAAGGCATACCGTTCGAACGCATCCAAGTCGATACCTCTCTGCATCTCGTTGCTGCTCGCCTTCACGCGCCGATCCAGGCAACTGTTGTGTCGATCTACGTTCCGCCGAGTTCAGCTCAGTGCCAGACCGCACTGGATGAATTGTTCGACCAGCTGGAAGGTCCGATTTTAATCCTCGGAGACTTCAACGCTCACCACATCGCATGGGGATCGCACCAATCAAGCGCGCTTGGACGATTTATAGCCGAAACAACCCTGACAAAGCAAATGGTGATCTTGAACGACGGCTCAGCTACCCGCATCGATCCGGCTTCGGGCAACACTTCGGCGATCGATGTGACGATCTGCACAGAGAGTCTGGCTCGGAGGTTTACCTGGCGAACCTTAACAGACACGCACAACAGTGATCACTTCCCAATTGCGGTGTCCATGCCTGGGTGGTCAAATCAGCAAACAACGCGAAGGAAATGGCTGTACGATCGGGCTGATTGGGAGCTATATGAACGGATTACAGCCGAAACCATCCGCCCAGAGACCGAGTGGGATGTAGGTAGCTTCACCGAAAAAATAATTGCAGCAGCGACTAAGTCTATCCCACGGACTAGTGGCCGAATCGGACCAAAAGCGGTACCATGGTGGTGCCCCGAGGCAAAGGCGGCAATCCGTCGGCGACGGAAGTGTCTTCGGTCGCTCCGACGTCTACAGCAGGTCAACCCAGATCAACCCGAAGCGTTGGCGGAGTTCCAAGCAGCAAAAGCGGAGGCACGAAAAGCGATTAAAGAAGCGAAGGAGCAATCGTGGGAAAGCTTCGTAGGGAAGATCTCCCCGCACAGCACGACGACTGAACTGTGGCGCACGGTTAACACACTTCGTGGAAATCGGACAAGACGCTCAGTGGTTCTTAAACGGCCAAACGGATTCACGGACAACCCCGAAGAAGTAGCGGAAGAACTGGCGACGTACTACGGCGAAAGATCGGCGACGTCCAGCTACCCTCCATCGTTTCAGATGGCGAAAATGGTAGCTGAGAGAGAGTCCATAGATGTTTCGTCTAATACCGGCGACGCGTACAACGTTGACATCACCCTAGCCGAACTTCTGTGGGCTCTCGACAAAGGGCGAGGTGCCTCGACAGGTACCGATGGGATAGGGTACCCGCTGCTCCAACGTCTTCCTGTGTCCGTAAAATTTGTACTACTGGAGCTGCTCAACAAAATCTGGCGCAACGGTGAGTTTCCCGCCAGCTGGCGGAATGCCCTCGTCGTTCCTATTCCGAAGCCGAACTGCCAAGATTCCGGTCCTGCTGCCTTCCGCCCTATCTCACTTACTAGCTGCATGGCGAAGACACTCGAGCGAATCATCAACCGTCGTCTTATCACGGAGCTAGAGTCAAACGGACGACTTGACAAGCGTCAGCACGCTTTTCGTGTGGGACGCGGTACCGACACGTACTTCGCCGAGCTGGAGAGGTCGATACCGAACGCCGACGAACACTCTTTGATAGCGTCTCTGGATCTGTCGAAGGCATACGACACCACCTGGCGACACGGCATTCTTCGCTCCCTGAAATCATGGCGGATACATGGTCGGATGATGAACCTTCTGCAAAGCTTCCTCTCGGAGCGAACGTTTCAGGTGTCGTTGGGTGGTTACACGTCCAGTGAACACAAGCTGGAAAATGGTGTGCCGCAGGGATCAGTGTTATCCGTAACGCTGTTCCTGGTGGCGATGCAGCCCATCTTCCGGGTACTGCCGGATGGAGTTGACATACTCCTGTACGCCGACGACATCCTCCTCGTCGTTAAAGGGGCAAAAAGTGAAGGGCTACACACGAAATTGCAGGCCGCCGTTAAGGTTGTATGTAAATGGGCGAAAAGTGTCGGCTTCGCAATGTCTGCTGCCAAGTCGCATGTGTTCTACTGCAGCCCAAATGCACGTCGGGAGCCGGCGCGGAACATCATTGTTGATCAGGTCTCTGTCCCGAAAACCAACCGGTTGAGGGTTCTAGGTGTCACTCTCGATCGCACCTTGACATTCAAACCGCATTGCAAAATGATGAAGAAAGCATGTGAGTCACGTCTGCGAATACTCCAAATGATCGGAGCCAAACTACCGCGAGGCAATCGGACAAGTCTGCTACAAGTCGGATCGGCGTTAGTAACTGCAAAACTGACGTACGGTATCGGATTGGTGAGCCGAGGAGGACCAACAACACTGGAGACCCTTGCTCCGGCATATAACAAAATGGTCCGGTATGCTTCTGGAGCGTTTGTTACCAGCCCGATAATTTCGGTCATGGCCGAAGCGGGCACCTTACCGTTTGAGCTGTTGGCGGTTCAGTGCATAGCGAGGACAGCCATCCGCATTCTAGGGAAAAACAGCCAAAATAAGTCTCTTCCCTTGATTCAGCGCGTTTCGGATCGTTTGGAGGAACTCACAGGCACTACACTCCCTGCTGTCGGTCAACTTGTGAGGCAAGGCGACCGTGCTTGGAACGAACGGAAACCCTCGATTCTATGGGACGTGAAGAGGAGGATACGAGCCGGGGACCCACCGGAGAAAGTACGTCCAGTCGTCCAGCAACTTTTGTCGACCCGCTTCCACAACTCGACCGTCGTTTACACCGATGGTTCGAAGTGTGAAGACACGGTAGGAGCCGCTTTTTATAATAATGGCATCTCCGGAACGTTTAGTCTTCCGAAGGAGTGCAGCGTCTTCTCTGCAGAAGCGTATGCAATCAAGAAAGCGATTTCAATCCCAAACATCCGGAACGAGGTGGTGATCCTAACGGATTCGGCGAGTTGCCTGCAGGCCTTGGAGGCAGGATCTTCCAAACACACATGGATCCAAGAGATCGAGCACATTGTGCGGAACAAAAATGTAAGATTCTGCTGGATCCCGGGACATGCTGGCATAACCGGCAATAATGAAGCAGATCGCTTGGCCAACGCGGCTAGACAGCAACCGGCTGTTGACACTCCTATCCCCGGTGAAGATGCTCTGAGGGCGATAAAAGAAAGCATACGATGCCAATGGGAACGACAATGGTTTGCAGTTCGAGAAAACAAATTGAGAGAGATAAAGCACGACACGAAGAGGTGGACAGAACATGGCAATGCGGCCGACCAACGCGTGCTGACGAGATTGAGAATCGGACACACGCGTCTCACTCACACTTTCCTCCTGAAAAAGGAATTTCCGCCCACTTGCGAATGTTGCGGAACGTTGCTTGATGTACGGCATCTCATTCTGCACTGCAGAAAATATGAGCAGGAAAGAAGAAAACACGATATCAGCAATATCAGCCTGAAGGAAGCCTTGGATAATACCAAAGAGCGAAATGCAAAGCTTGTTCAATATCTCCATGACACCAGACTGTATGTGAAACTGTAAATGAATTGAATTGTGAAACGTAAATTTGTAAACAGGTTAAGTTCTTAATTTTTTCCGACACGAATGCACCCTTCTGGTGTAAAGTGTCACTAATAAACAAAAAAAAAAAAAAATTATTATTATTATTATTATTATTATTATTATTATTATTATTATTATTATTATTATTATTATTATTATTATTATTCAGATCGTTCCGACACACTGTGTTGACCGGTTGGCTCTGTGCACGCGTTCGGCATAAACCAGGTGTTTTTCCGAGTTTTTCACGGTTTTCGCGATCGCAACGCGTGTTAATCTGTGATTACGGTGGTGAAGAAGAAGAGGATAGTGAAGGTTTGGTGAAAATCGGTGTTGTAGCGGCCGAAAACGGCGATAAAAAGTGGCACCCACGTGCTTTGAAACGGCCAAACAAATCGCCGTCAGCCGGCTCCCCGGCCGTTCTCATTCACTTTTCGGTGGTGCACAGTGTGCTTGAATTGTTTTTCGCTGAAAAAAAAAAAAGTGTCGAAAGTTTGGGAAGTAAGTGGAATTGAGAAAGTGAGCGATCCATATCAGGGATTCACTACAGTAGTGTCCAGTAGTGCCTACAGTGCGGCACAAAATTTTGGGAACGCCTGGCCATCGCTTTCTACGACCGAGGATAAAAGAAGGTAGGATCTTTCCTTTTACTTTTCTTTCGTCAATTTGGGGTAGGTAACGGGTGACCGTTGCCAGTGGAAGTGTTTTCCACTTAAAACAACATGGCGGCCGCTAGTAGCGGCGACCCAGGGGGGTCCGCCAAACGTAGATTACCAGAATTTATGGATCCAACGAACCAATTTGGCGAATTGACGTTCCTCCAGTTGTCTGGAAAAAACGGAACTCCACTTCCGATCAACCCGTACATTACCGGGAAATCGGTTGAGGCATGTGCCGGCGGTCCAATTGAAAGTGCGAAGACCGAAGCGCAGGGTACCAAGTACACTCTGCGAGTTCGGGACCCAGCCCAAGTTGCCAAATTGCTGAAGCTGACGAAGCTAATTGATGGAACCGAGGTAGAGGTTGTCCCTCACCCCAATCTAAATGTAAGTAGGTGTGTCATCTCGTGCTTCGACCTCATTCAGATGGAGGAAAAGGACATTCTGACTGAGATGATCAGCCAGAAGGTTATTCGGGTACAGCGTATCACCCGAAATGAAAGCGGAAAAAGGGTCAATACACCGGCACTGATTCTTACTTTCTGTAAGACCACTTACCCGGAGTACATCAAAGTTGGCTTGCTGCGCGTTGCTACTCGCCCCTACTTTCCGAACCCGATGCTTTGCTACGGTTGCTTTAGTTACGGGCACACTCGTGTGCGCTGCCCTGGACCGCAACGTTGTGCCAACTGCGCGCAGAACTTCCACGGGGAAGAATGCGGTGAAGCCCCGTCGTGCCGTAACTGCAAGGGTGACCATCGGTCGACCAATCGCCAGTGCCCTGTGTATAAAAAAGAGGTTGAAGTGATCAAGGTGAAAGTGAACGAAAACCTGAGTTTCCCCGAAGCGAGAAAACGAGTGGAACAACAATCCGGTAGTTACGCCCAAGTAGCCGCCCAACAAAGCGTGTTCGAGAAGAAGCTGAAGGAGCTGGAAGCGGCCATGCTCCAAAAGGATAAGGAAATCGCCAGGTTACAGGAAGACAATAAAAAGAAAGAGGAGAGGATCGAGCAGATGATGGCTTTTATCAAGCAGGTTAAGCAGCAGTCTAACCCAGAGAGAGTGCATCATGTGAGCGAAACCGTCGTCGCTGAGAAGCCCCGCCACAGCCGAGAGCAACGAGTGGCCCAGTCGACGGCTGGCCCGATGACACGCTCAAGGAACAACTCCCCGGCCGTTCAGGAGACCAAGCGTGGAAGACCTCCAAAATTCGTTTATCCCAAACCAGCCTCCTCGCCAGACATCAGCCCGCCCCCAAAGAAGACCGCACCCACCACCCATGACCTGACTCAGATGGAGTATTCCGGCGAAGAGTCTGAGGTATCGGAGACACTCCCTAACCAGCGTCTTCGATAACCCCACTCTTGAACAACGTTCGAAATACAACGAAGACCCTCGCACGAACACGGACAACGAGACTTTTCGGTTCGGAAGTAGGGAAAGTGTAGTACCTCTTCCGACGCAAGTACGGCAGGATGAAGGAGTCTTCCGGGACGTCTTACCCCAACCCGTTGATGACGAGTTCACCTCCGTAGCCGATGGAATCCCACACGACACCACGACATTGCAAACCCATCGAGTTACCATCCACACCGTACCAATATCAAGCAACAGCATCAAAACCAACAACGAGAACACCGACGATACTACACAAAGTCTTTCCCCAGTGCCAGCTATTGCCGGTGTTTCTGGAAGCAGTCGTGTAGTAGTTTCGGCAATGGCTGGCACTGTGGGGCAAGACGTCCCACAGGTCAGTCTTTTGAATTCTCAACCACAAACAGGTACTGCCGCGCCTGCATTCTTTTCAGATGCCCACCATACCACACCAACCGCAGCAAATCCCAATCAACAGCAACCAACATCAACCAATCGTCTCGCTATCAACAACCGCACCGAAGAAACTACACAAAGTCTTTCCCCAGTGCCGGCTATTGCCGGTGGTTCAGGAATCAGTCGTGTAGTTGTTTCGGCAATGGCTGGCACTGTGGGACAAGACGTCCCACAGGTCAGTTTTCGCTTATCCCTACCTCAATCAGGTACTGCCGCGCCTGCAATATTTTCAGGCATCCATCAAACCACACCAACCACAGTGAATCTCGATCGACATCAACCAGCATTAACCAATCGCCTCGCCAACAACAACCATTTCACCGACGATACTACACAAAGCCTTTCCCCAGTGCCGGCTGTTGCCGGTGTTTCTGGAAGCAATCGTGTAGTAGTTTCGGCAACGGCTGGCACTGTGGGACAAGACGTCCCACAGGTCAGTCTCTCTACTTTACCACCGCAAACAGTTGCTGCTGCGCCCGATTATCTTTCAGGACACATCGCATCACCCCTATCTCCCGGAGAAGGCCCTTCGAGAGTTCACCGCAGAAACATTACACAAAGCGCTTCCCCAGTGCCGGCTGTTGTCGGTATTGGCAGAACTAGTGTAATGGTTTCGACAGCAGCTGGTACTGTGGGACAAAGCGTCCCACAGGCAAGTGACAGACTAGTTTTTTCACCGACAGAGGCTACCGCACTCCCTCTCTCTCCCACAACAGACCCGCCGAACCGAAGAACATCAACCTCGTCATCCACCACACGATCAGCTACGGATAGTCGCTCTGGTAGCTGCTTCGCTCTCCAGTGGAATATCCGTGGTCTTAGGGCTAACATTAGCGAGCTAAAGCTGCTCATCTCCAACCTCGAACCATGTGTTATAGCCTTGCAGGAGACCAAGGTGAATCAAACTGTCGTTCCGCCAGACTTCGTTGGCAGAAACTATACACTGCTACTAAAGTCGACGAACGTCAACTACTGGCAACACGGTGTAGGCCTTGCCATCCGAGAAGGTATACCATTTGAACGTGTGCAAATCGATACCTCTCTACATATCGTTGCTGCTCGCCTTCACGCGCCGATCCAGGTTACCGTTGTGTCGGTATACATTCCGCCGAGTTCAGCTCAGTGTCAGGCAGCATTGAGTGAACTTCTCGAGCAGTTAGAAGGTCCAGTTCTTCTTCTCGGTGACTTTAATGCCCACCATCTCGCATGGGGGTCTCACCAGTCAACCGCGCTTGGCCGATTTATAGCCGAAACAACGTTGGACAAACAACTAGTGATCCTGAATGACGGCTCCCCTACTCGTATCGATCCGACTACGGGAAATACCTCGGCAATCGATGTATCTATCTGCACTGAGAGTCTGGCATGTAGGTTCACTTGGCGTACCCTGTCAGATACACACAATAGCGACCACTTCCCGATAATCGTTTCCATACCCGGATGGTGCAGTCCACGAACGACTCGGCAAAAGTGGCTCTACGACCAAGCAGATTGGTCGATGTACGAACGTATCACAATCGAAACCATCGACGCAGATGTTGAGTGGGATGTTCCTAGTTTCACCGAAAAAATATTAGCAGCAGCGAAGAAGTCTATCCCACGAACCAGTGGCCGAAGCGGACCGAAGTCAGTGCCGTGGTGGTGCCCCGAGGCAAAGGCAGCCATTCGACGACGACGAAAATGTCTTCGAGCACTCCGACGCCTTCAGCAGACGGACTCAAACCAACCCGAGGCTTTGGCAGAATTCCAGGAAGCTAGAGCAGCGGCACGAAGAGCGGTCAAAGAAGCGAAGGAGAAATCATGGAAAGAATTCGTAGCGAAAATTTCCCCAAACAGCACGACGACCGAACTGTGGCGAACGGTCAACACATTGCGTGGCAACCGACAACAGCGACCGGTTGTACTGAAGCGGTTGTAGCTAGCGGGTTTACGGACAATCCGAATGATGCAGCGGAAGAACTAGCGAAGTACTACAGCGAGAGATCGGCGACTTCAAGCTACCCTCCATCGTTCCAGATGGCGAAAGCGGCAGCTGAACTAGAGTCCACAGATTTTTCGCATAACACCGGCGATGTATATAACATCGATATAACCCTAGCCGAACTTCTGTGGGCTCTCGACAAAGGGCGAGGTGTCTCAACAGGTCCCGATTCAATAGGGTATCCCTTGCTTCAACGGCTTCCCGTTTCCATGAAAATGACGCTATTGAATCTTCTCAACAAAATCTGGCGAAGCGGTGAATTCCCCACCAGCTGGCGAAACGCAGTCGTCATTCCCATCCCTAAGCCAAATTGTCAAGACTCCGGACCTGCTGCATTCCGACCAATTTCACTCACAAGTTGCATGTCCAAGCTTTTCGAGCGAATTATAAATCGTCGCTTGATTACCGAACTGGAGTCAAGTGGGCGACTTGACAAGCGTCAACATGCTTTCCGTGCTGGACGTGGCACCGACACTTACTTTGCGGAGCTAGAGAGGTCACTTCCGATCACTGATGAGCACTGTCTAATAGCGTCTTTGGATTTATCGAAGGCATACGATACGACCTGGCGCCACGGCATACTACGCACATTGAAGTCTTGGCGTATACGTGGCAGGATGTTCAACACGCTAAAAAGTTTTCTCTCTGAACGGACCTTCCAGGTGTCTGTGGATGGACACTTGTCTCGTGAGCACGATCTGGAAAACGGAGTACCGCAGGGCTCGGTACTATCCGTGACGCTTTTCTTAGTCGCAATGCAACCCATCTTTCGGGTACTACCGAAAGGTGTTGAAATACTTTTGTACGCTGATGACATCCTTCTCGCAGTACGAGGACCGAAATCTGCCAACGTCCACCGAAAACTGCAGGCCGCCGTCAAGGCTGTCGACAAATGGGCAAAAAGCGTGGGCTTCGCCATATCTGCGACGAAGTCACATACTTTTTATTGCAGCCCAAATGCACGTCGAGAACCAGCGAACGAAATCCAAATCGATCGCACATCAGTACCTAAAACCAACCGTTTAAGAATTCTGGGTATCACTCTTGACCGAACACTATCGTTCAAACCCCATTGTCAAATGGTTAAAAAATCTTGCGAGTCCCGTCTTCGGATACTTCAAATGATTGGGGCTAAACTCCCAAGAGGGAACCGATCAACTCTTTTACAAGTTGGTTCAGCGCTAGTCACTGCGAAGTTGATCTACGGAATAGGACTGGTGAGCCGAGGAGGACCAACAACGCTGCAAACCCTCGCCCCGGCATACAACAAAATGATCAGATACGCTTCCGGAGCTTTTGTGACGAGTCCGACAAGTTCGGTCATGGCCGAAGCGGGTGCTTTGCCATTTGAATTTTTGGCAACGCAATCCACAGCGCGGACGGCCATTCGAATACTGGCGAAAAATCGTAACAACAACACTCTCCCGCTGATTCAGCGAACATCAGACCGTCTGGAAGAAATAACGGGATCAGCACTTCCCGCTGTTGACCAACTCGTAAGGCAGAGCGATCGCCTATGGCACACACGAAAGCCATCAGTTGTATGGGATGTTAAAAATACTGTCCGTGCCGGCGATCCGCCGGAGAAAGTCCGCCCCGTGGTACAGCAACTGCTCTCTACTCGTTTTCAAAACTCGACTATCGTATACACCGACGGCTCCAAACTAAACGACATGGTAGGGTCCGCTTTTTACTTGAATGGCCTTGTAGGAATGTATAGCCTTCCAAATCAATGTAGCGTCTTCTCTGCGGAGGCGTACGCCCTTAAGATGGCGGTTTCGATCCCAAACCTTAGTACGGAGCTAGTGGTATTAACGGACTCTGCCAGCTGTCTTTTAGCTTTAGAAGGGGGGAAATCCAAACATCCCTGGATTCAGCAAGTCGAGCATATAGCCAAGAACAAACCGATTCGATTTTGCTGGATTCCAGGACACGCTGGTATCAGCGGGAATGTGGAAGCCGATCGACTAGCGGGTGAGGCTAGAGGACAACCAGCAAACAATATTGCAATACCAGGAGAGGACGCTCTGAGAGCGATGAAGCAAGGTATACGGCAACGGTGGAATAGGCAGTGGTACGAATCCAGAGACTCGAAGTTACGAGAAATTAAGAACGATACGCACAGATGGGCAGATTACGGAAGCGCAGCCGATCAACGAATACTAACACGGCTCCGAATCGGCCACACACGGCTAACCCATACCTTCTTACTAAAGAAAGAAGCACCACCAACATGCGAATGCTGCGGATCAGTGCTCGATGTACGGCATTTGATCCTTGAATGTAGAAAATTCGACAGACAACGACAAGACAATGGCATTAGCTCAACAAATTTACAAGAAGCATTAACGAATGAAGAAATTAACATGAAAAAGGTTTTAAAGTTCCTTCATGACACAGGATTATATACAAAATTATAGAGTTACTGTTAAAACTAGTGAACTGAATTGTATCAAAATGTAACACACTTTCCAAACGACACGAATGCACCCTTTTGGTGTCAAGTGTCGAAAATAAACAAACAAACAAACATTATTATTATTATTATTATTATTATTATTATTATTATTATTATTATTATTATTATTATTATTATTATTATTATTATTAAAACTATTATGCGTCTATTTCGAGGGGCCCAAATAGCCGTAGCGGTAAACGCGCAGCTATTCAGCAAGACCAAGCTGAGGGTCGTGGGTTCGAATCCCACCGGTCGAGGATCTTTTCGGGTTGGAAATTTTCTCGACTTCCCAGGGCATAGAGTATCTTCGTACCTGCCACATGATATACGCATGCAAAAATGGTCATTGGCATAGTAAGCTCTCAGTTAATAACTGTGGAACTGCTCATAAGAACACTAAGCTGAGAAGCAGGCTCTGTCCCAGTGGGGACGTAACGCCAGAAAAGAAGAAGAAGAATGCGTCTATTTCACAGGTTCTCCAGATTTTTATCTCAGATTCCTCGAGAAAGAGCTTAAGGAATTCTGATGTTTTTTTTTCAAGATTTCTTCTTGCATAGTTTCAGATGCTCCTTTAGAGATCCCTCCAGAAATTCCTCTTCAGATTCCTTTACCAATTATCCAAGGAAATCTTCCAGCGGTGTTTCAAGGGGTGCTTAGAGGAATTACTTCAGAATTTAAAACAGCAAATCCAGGAACACTCCGATGCTTCAGTTATTTCCACAAGGATTATGTTGAAAGTAGCTCTCAGTAATACCTCCAGATATTTCTCTTTCATGGTTTGCCCCAGTTGTTACTTTAGGAGATTGTCCTAAGATTTCTACAGGAGTTTTACCAGGAAAATCCAGAAAGGTTCATTCCCAAGTATTTGAAAAATGTTGTTCAGGGCAGATCTACAAAATATCCGACGCCTATTTTTCTAGTTATCCTTCTTGGCGTTTTCGTATGAATTCCTAAAACAACTCATCCACATTTACCCAGGAATTGCTGTAGTTCATTCAAGGTTTAATCCTGTTCCAGTTCTTTCAAACAATTTCTCGAGTAACTTCTCAAATAAAATCATACTAGATATTTCCAGAAATTATTTCAGATTTCACACCAGATAATACTTCTGAAATCATTCAAATAATTCCTCCGATATCTTCTACACAAATTTATTCAGGGAATCCGTTTGATAGTCTTCAAGGATTTCCTGTAGTATAGCAAATAGCAATTAGTTTTAGAAATCCTTCAAGACATCCTCAAGATTCGAGTAGTTCATACACACAACCTTCTTGGAGTAAGTCAAGGGTTACCGAAGAACTCAATCAGGTTTCATCAGATGTTACTTGGGGATTTCCTGGAAAAAATCCTGAAGGAATCTTAAAGAAATCTTGAACGACAATTTTGTGAAAATTCTGACAAATGTCTGGGAAAAATACTTCTTGCCAATGTTCTAAACGAGAATCTTGGAGGAAGTTATATAAAAAGAGTGGTAGAATAATTGAATAAATTCTTGGATCATTTGAGAGTTTCTTGGAAAATTTTAAATGTATTTTTGATAGAATTCCTGATAAAATCTCTGAGATAATTTCTGTAACTATCTTTGACAGATTTTATGATTTCCTAAAACGAAACTTTTGGAAGAATTCTTTGGAAAATCCGTAAAAATTACGAAATGAACTCCTGAAGGAATCTTAAGAGGAAACTCTTTGAGAAAATACCTGAATCAATTCATGGAGAAAATAATGTAGAAATATATACAGTAATACTTGTCGTAATTTCATAAATAAATAATATCTTTTAAATATAGAGTAACATCTGGTTCCTATTAGGGTTCTTCTTGTTACCTTGGTTTCTTATTTTTCCCTTTTTGATTTTTGTCTATTCACTTTTAGGTCTATTTCCCAGGCAAGAGGTCTCTAAAGTTCCCATTTTCAAGACACTTAGCCACTACTAGCCCTGTTAAGGAAAAAACTTATTATGAATGTACTGTCGTGAATCACAAATCAGTCTCATATGTAAAAAGTAGGCACTGATAAATAGTACTGAGAAGTTTTTTTGAGTTTTTGCCTAATTTAACAGAAAAGTCGTGTTGTTTTATTAGTGCAACTGAAAGGTTATTTTAAGATATGTAGAAAACTGATATCTACTGAATTTGACTAGCGAATTATGGTGCAAACTGGATATCACCGATCTATAAACTTCCGTGCTAATTGTAAAACCTCTTAACAAGCTAAAGTTTCTTGATAAATGGTTCAACGTGCAGAAGGTCCTACAAACTACTCGCTTGAATTTCTTCAACAATTCTGCAAGCATTTTTGGTATTTTCGACAAGAATCTCAAAATATACTCTATTTTTAGGGGCCCAGATAGCCGCAACGGTAAACAAGTAGCAAGACCAAGCTGAGGGTCGTGAATTCGAAACCCACCGGTTGAGGATCTTTTCGTAAAGAAAAATTCTCGACTACCCTGTGCATAGAGTATCTTCGCACCTGTCACACGATATATGCATGCAAAAATGATCAATTTTGCAAAGTAAGCTCTCTGCTAATAACTGTGGAAGTGCTCATAAGAACAGCTGAGATGTAGAATTTGTCCCCGTTGGGACGTAAGGAGAAAATTTGAAAAATATACTCTAATTTTTAGGAATCAATTTTCTAAGAATTCATCATCTTGCCGAACTGTTTACGATAATTTAGCAAATAACTTCTACAAAGTGTGCTTGGCGAGTTCTATTGGAATTGATCAACAAATCGTCAACAGCTGCTTCCAGGAATGCCTTTTTAAAATCAAGAGCATCATCAGCCACCGGGGGCCAGATAGCCGTAGCGGTAAACGCGCAGCTATTCAGCATGACCATGCTGAGGGTCGTGGGTTCGAATCCCGCTGGTCGAGGATCTTTTCGTAATGGTAATTCTCTCGATTCCCAGGGCATAGAGTATCTTCGTACCTGCCACACGATATACACATGCAAAAATGGTCAATCGGCAAAGAAAGCTCTCAGTTAAAAACTGTGAGAGTGCTCATAAGAACACTAATCTGAGAAGCAGGCTTTGTCCCAGTTGGGACGTAACGCCAGAAAGAGAGCGAGACTTAGTTTGAAAGCAGAAGTTCATGAACCTGATAACTAAATCTAATACCTTCTAACAATTATCACAAGACTGCTGAAGACCCCTTAAAAATCAATTCCGTTCTTATTATTTTATTGTTATCTTACACAATTTCTTATAAGAATTGAAGTAAACTTCAAACCATACTACACATACCAGTTATCTGTACCGGTTGTCGCAATTCAAATATGTGTATTATGCTATGTGAAGTACGGAATACAACAGTACCCTAACACATTGAGAATTTGTTTTCATTCCAGCACTTAACACATCCTTGGCCACCTCAGAGCCACATGGATAGAAGAGAGACCAGTCCATCAGAGATGATCGCGTTAGGCTGTGTACCTACATTCATCGCCACTAGCCTGAAATGCCCCAATGCCTCAAGCCCGAATACCAGTAGCCTGAATGGTGAACATAGTCTTCTAGTTTCCAAGAAACAATATTTTAAATTGACCGCGCACCTATCCAGCGAGACCAAGCAAGCCGGTCGAGCACCTTTCGTAAAGGAAATTTTCTCGACTTCCCAGGGCATACCCTCATTTAATAACTGTAGAAGTGCTCATAATAAAACTAAACAGAGAAGTCGGCTCTTTCCAAGATAAGCTCTCTAACTTACCAGCATTTTGAGATATAAGATTTTGAAGTATTTGATATTTACTAGCGCCTCCTCCAGGCAACTTTACAAAAACTCGAGTGTTGATTTTATACTGAGAATATAAATTACATCACAACGTCACAACCATGGATATATTGCTCTGTTTTGACTTAGTTTGATTGAAAATTTGGTAAACGATTTCTAATGTAATTATAGAAAGAAAAAGAACTAGTTGGGCATGCAGTTAAATTTTAAGTTGGAACTAAAGCTCCATATTATTCGTTTATTTCAATTTGTTTGATCTATTTTGAAATTTCACGTCTTTGTTATATTTTCACAATAGCAGTATATGTCTAAGCTCTTCAACAAAATCACTGAATCAGAGACCTCTGCCCCTAAAAAACTGTGTCATTTTTGAACCGGTCTAACCCCTGGAATCACTGTAGTGTATGAATGCAACTTTTATGGTTGTATGTCAACGGCAAGCTATCGCTTCTCTTCACTTATAGATGGTAGAGGTACCCGCACAATCAATTTAGACGCTCAACGAGTGCGCACATGGTTTCAGAGGACTTAAATTGAAGTGTCTTCCTTTGGGAGCAGTCATAATCCATTTCAACGCCCTACGATCAGTGTTAGTTAACGAGAAGAGTGCATAGTTCCGTGAAGTGATAGTGTGAATCTCGCATCAAGAGTGAGTAATAATCTACAGTGATTGAGTGTGATTAGGAATTGTTCAGAAGAACGAAATCCTGAAAAGATAAACTAACGAGCATGAGTGCTACCTTGAAGAATGTCCTTGTGGTTGGTGGTGGAGGTCGTGAACATGCCATGTGCTGGAAGCTGGTCCAGAGCCCGAAGGTGGCCAAGTTGTATGCGCTGCCCGGCAGTCCAGGTATCGGCCAGTTGGAGAAAGTGACCCTCGTCAGCGATATCAGTGTGAAGAATCTCGACGTTAGTATTGGAAACATGAGCCACCGGCAACTAACCCTTTAGGTCCCACTGTTTGAAACCTGTTTGTTCTAATTGGAAAATAAAAGGAAGTGTTAACGAAATTGTAGGACGAGGAAAATATGTTTGTTCCCATATACGTGCATACGAGCTAAAGGGTTCAACGGATGGTGACCTTTGATAATGCTGAGTGCTGTTATTGACCAAGTGCGATCATTGGTTTCTCTTGTTTTTGTCGTTAGGCGATAGTTGCATGGTGCAAGAGCAACGCAATCGATCTGGTCGCGGTGGGACCGGAGGACCCGCTTGCCCAGGGAATTGGAGATAAGCTCCAGGCGGCTGGGATCAAGTGCTTCGGGCCGAGCCTTAAGGGTGCTCAGATCGAGGCGGATAAGAACTGGTCCAAGGACTTCATGCACCGGCATGGAATCCCGACGGCGCGGTATTCTTCGTTCACCAAGGCGGACGATGCGAAGGCGTTCATTAGAAGGTACGTATAGAAGGACGGGGCAAGTTTGAGATTTTTTACTATCTGTAAAACTAGGTTTAACGCCCAACTTTCAAAATTCATAAAGAACTTACAAGGGAATAGTTAGGGTATCATTAAAACTAGACAATACTTTTACTATACACACTTATTACGGTCTTATGTTAAATCCGAGTAGATTTGGTAATCTAATGTATTATCAAAATTATACGAAATAAAATCTGTTTCAAATCAGCCGTAGGCTGAGTTTCTTAAATAAGGTTAATATGTAACAATAAATCAAATGATGTTATTAAATACATATTGATAACATGACTTGATTTGCTTTTTTTTACAAGTTGATTATAATTTAACAGTATAACTTAAAACGTAAATATACCTTATTATATTCAAACGGTGATATTTGTTATTGCTAAACGGTAATCTTTTTTTTTTGTTTGCGGTTAACAATGTTAGCAAGCAAACAATGTCTCTGATGCAATGAAACATTCACTTATGCCACAAAGCGATCTACATTATGTCGATTCAAATTTAAAAAATGTTCGAAATCCAATCTCCTATATGCTCCTTACCATCCTTACCATAAAAATAGTGTTCTGTGAAATTTTCAGCTTTTGTTTTACAGAAGTTATGTCGGTCGCAATAATTACGATTTATGTATTTTCGTACTTTGCATTGATTTGTATTGAATTTATTTGTTTTTTTTTGTGATTTTTTTTTTCAAAGCGCTCTACTTCTTTGATATTTGTAAATTTCTATTTTTACTACGGAATAAACGCATGTCAGTCCCACGATTGCTGGATTTCCTATTCACATGGGACAATTATGCGTTTATGGACAGTATATGTATTAATTCTTTATTTATTCCAGTAAAATAAATCTTCACGAAATCCTCTAAAGAACTAATGAGGAATATCCCTTTTAATTTTTCCATGAACTTTTCAGGTATGATATTCAACCATGTGCTTTTGAGAGATTCCTCTGAGAATTCGTACGGTGATTTTCTTATGAATTGGGTCCTAAAATTTTTAATGAAATCTTGTTTTTATTTAATAACACGAAAGAGCAAGTTTCTGCAACTATTTTAGCATTTTTTTCCCGCTTAAATAACGGCTATATCATGTTTAAACTTTAATTTAAAAATTGAGTCCATAAATGAACCTTGACACTTTTGATCATGTTTGACGTTCGCTTAGTCGACAAAAACACCACAGGGCTTTTAGTTTTAACACTGGGGTTGTTCCTATCTGACATTTCGGAAGGGACACGGAAAACAAAATATACCCAAAATTTGAGTTTAAGCCAAGAGGTGTGACAAAATCTGAAGAAATATAAAAAAAAATATTTTTTGGACTTAAACCAACCGAAAACATTAAAAATTGAGTAAACATGTGTTTTTGGACTGAACTTAAGCGTTTGGCACTAAAATTGGGACAGGGCTTTAGGACCCTATTACTTCCGTACCTTTTTAGTGTTTACACTAAGAACTCCTTTACCAGTTATCATCGAGTTCCTCCTGGGATTCCATCGGAAAATCATTCCCGGGATTAGTAGTTATTATTCAACCAATTTTCTCTGCAGTTTCGTAGACTTTCTGATCTCACTAGATTTTTTTTCGGAAAACATGTATCTAATTGCTTAAAAAAAGTCTTGAAAAATTTCGCCAGAGAATGCTTTAGAAAATCTTTTAAACATTTCTCCAGGAAGGCACTCTACGTACTGTTAACATATTAATTCTAGTTGTTAGGTTCAAATATCATCCAGGTGTTCCTTAATAATTTGTTTAGGATTTTTTTGGAAGAGGGTTCCTCTTATACATAGTACAAAAATTTCAGAGTCTCACCTGAATTGGTTTTCAAATCACTAAACAAGGAATCTTCCTACAAATTCTTCAAGCAGTTCACCATCAGTTTTTTCAACTTTGCCTTTGAGGCTTTTCTTAAAGTTTCTCTTCAGATTCCATTAGCATTAGCATTAAGCATTTCGCACAAATTCGTAGGTGGTACAGTCCTAGACCACTGTATGAGGGTTGCCACCTTCCCGTCCGTTACCAAAGTCAGAAATTTGGGACTAACCTTTAAATCTTAGACAAGATTGACGCATCCTCCAATAGTCGAGAGCTGTCCTGGCCACGTCCTTGCGAAAGCTGGGGAATGGGAAAAGATGATTGATTAAACACCTACTTAAGAAAGATGCAGAGAACTCTACGACCTCTCATAGGTGTTACGGGATGTTGTGGAATATTGATGGAAAGGGTAGTGCCATAGGATACGTTCGGAAAACGTTCTGGCCGACAAATGGTTAATATTTACGCATTGTGATCATGCGCTGCTGATCATAACAAACTCATCAAATTCCTTTTTCGAAACTGCAATCCGTCGCCCCTCTAACAATGAACAATAATGTGAACCGGAATGAAAAAAAAAAAACGCGGAACAAGGTAAACGTGACACAAACTTCAAAATGCAGCCGCCCGCTCGCACGGCTTGCTGCAATCTTCTAGTCTCTCTTCAGATTCCATTCACAAGTTTTCAGAAAGTCTCTCGGAACTTCTTCAAGAATTGATTGACAAATTCGCTGCACAAATTCATTGGCGTAAATACCGGGGGGGGGTGGTGCTAGGGGGGTCTTAGTCCCTAGAAAAGCTCAAGCCCCCCCCCCCCCCCCTAGAAAATTTGAACTCTAATGCTATTTGTACCTTGCTTAAGAGATTTTTTATATCGAATGGGCCAAGCCCTCTCTAGATTTGAGTTCAAGTTACGCTTATGCATAAATTATCCAGGACTTCATGCAAAAAATAACATTAAATAATTCTTCCAGGTGTTACACTAAGGATATCTCCCAATATTTCACCAGATTTTCAAAGGCAATTAAACATGATTCATGATCTTAGCGATTTTTAAGAGGAGTTCTCTGTAGTTCTTCCCGCATACCTTCAAAACTCTCTAAAAAATAATATTTTAAAATTACTTCAGAGCCTGACTGGGAAATTTTGAAAAAAAAAAATCCAGTATTTCTAAATATAATGTTCCTAGCGGAATATGTTTAACTGTTCCATAAAAAAAATCCGTGAAAATACTCAAAATTTTTCCAAGCAATTTGTTTAGGGATTTCTTTGAAGAATTATTTTATTGTTTCCCCTATGATGTTGTCCTAGGAATTTTCCTAACAATCCACCGGAGATTCATCCAGAGAGTTTTTTTTCTTTAAACGGCATTTAAAAAAAGCTTTGCTTAAGGATTTTGTATTTATTTTAGAACTTCTCAAAAAATCAGGCATTCATTTAGGTTCAAGGCTTTATTCTCTTTAGGAATAATTTAATTATTTTCTTAGGGATTTATTTACAAATTACGCTACAAATCACTACATAGCCATATACAATTTATAGCAGATTTCTAGAGTAACACATATGTTCGGGATCGCTCGAGAGAAAAACTACTTTTTCGTAGCAGTCGTTTTTATGCTCAGCTCAAACTGCAAAAATATATTTATTACTAAACTGCTTATCTTATTTTGCTATGAAACTTACAGGAAATAGTTCACTCTCCCTCATGCAGCTTTCACGAATTCACTTATGCTGTTTCCTGCGCTATGCAACTGTTTCTCTGGGTACTGTAGTGATAAACTTCTCGAGATATTATAATTTGTTCAGTTCTACATCAATACTTCATTTTCCTCTGACGGTTTGTTTTTATTTTGATGTACTTTGTTTTGACATCCTACTGCGGTTGACCGGTCGCGCCTAGTGATTGCCCTGTGATAATCTCACAGGGCAACAGGGCACAGGGGTTCCCTGTTGTTAACGAAAAGCTAGAGCTAGATGCCGTCAACATTCCCCAGCCCGTAACTCCGAAAGCCGGTCACCGGATATTCGGAATTACCCTTAGTCATCTCTCCTCAAAGACCCCCTAGGTTGGTTTTTGTTCACCCTAATACTACTCCGCAGGTTGGTCACCGCTGGCAAAATGACTTCAACGGCTTTTTTCG
>NW_018734802.1:0-2500 GCF_002204515.2 Aedes aegypti
CGCAGTCAATCCGATGAAGAAGGAATCCTTCGAAGCATTGAATCACGTCATCGGAGAGTTTGAAAAACACCTCCAAATGCTGGCGAAGCTAGGCGAGAATACCAGCGATTGGAGTACGCTTCTAGCGCATATGCTGGCCAGCAAGCTAGATACCACAACACTTCGCTTGTGGGAAACGGAACATCGTTCAACAGATGTTCCTAAGTACGATGACATGTTACATTTCCTATCGAATCATAGGACAGTTTTGCGCTCCATCTCAGGTGAGACACACGCACCAGTGGAGCCAAAGAAACAGCCGAAATATAGCAGCAGTTATTCGGTTCAGCAGCAGTCGTGTTCCTTTTGCGGTGATGGGCAACATTGGGCGTATCAATGCAAGCACTTCAAGGGAATGAGAGTCGACGAGCGGAGGAGTGCTGTGAAAAGCAACGATTTGTGCTTCAACTGTCTCGGTCGTGGTCACACTTCCAAGATTTGTTCGCGAGGTGCATGTCGTATTTGTGGTCAACGGCATCACTCATTGCTGCACATCAATAACAATAGTGAGCAGCAAGCACCACAATCGAACAAGCGCTCGCAACAACAGTCACAGAACCCACAATCGAGTCAGCCAAGTTCAACTTCACAACAGAAAAAGTCAATACAAACCAATCCTCAGCAACCTTCCTACCAATCTTCCAAAACCCCCATTCCTGTTGCTACTCCAAGCATGATACATCAAACGCCACCTACCTCAGACACTCCTAATATTGTACTCACTGCTCAAAACACCAAGGTGTCACGATCGGTTCTGCTAGCAACTGCGATCGTGATCCTTGAAGATTCTTTTGGAAACACTATGCAAGCTAGAGCACTACTTGACAGTGGCTCTCAGCTTTGCTTCATTTCTGAACATGCATCGCAGCGTTTGAAATTCAAGCACTCCCGTGAAACACTTTCAATTAGTGGCATCGGACAAGCCGCTAAGAAGTGCAAACAGTCCATCTTCGCTAGGGTTCGCTCTCGTATTTCGTCGTTCACTGGGGAGGAGGTATTCTACGTGTTTCCACAAGTTACGTTGAACCTTCCCATTCGGAAGATTGACTCCACCAGTCTTCAGCTTCCCGGAAGACATCGCACTCGCCGATCCACTCTTCACGGAACCCGGCGGAATGGATGTTATCATCGGAGCAGGATTATTCTTCGACCTGCTTCTTAAGGAGAAGTTCAAGCTAGGAGAAGATGGACCCATCGTGCAAAATACGTCGCTAGGCTGGATTGTATGCGGAAACCTTCCTGCCGAGTCGGACGTGCTCAGGCCACAAGTTGCCAACACGTGTACCGAAAGGTTGGATGATTTACTCACGCGATTCTGGGAACTCGAATCGTGCAAGGCAACCAGTGTGCTGTCACTGGAAGAATATGCCTGCGAAAAACTCTTCGATCGCACAACAGTGCGCGACGATAGTGGGCGGTTCATCGTTACACTTCCCAAGAAGGACTTCTTGATCCGCCAACTCGGGGACTCCAGATCCACAGCAATGCGACGCTTTTTATCGCTAGAACGTCGATTGGACCAGAATCCCCAACTGAAGCAGATGTACAGTGAATTTATTCACGAATATCTCCTCATGGGACACATGGAGGAGGTAATTGGGGATGAAGAAGATGCTGCCTTGCCACAATACTTCATTCCGCATCACTGCGTCATCAAGCCCGACAGCACAAGCACAAAGCTTCGGGTGGTGTTCGATGCATCGTGTGCTACGTCCACCGGAGTCTCCCTCAACAATGCGTTGATGGTGGGGCCAACGGTTCAAGATGATATCATCTCTATCGTTCTTCGTTTCCGATTCCATCGGATTGCCATCGTTGCGGACGCCGAAAAAATGTACCGTATGGTTCTGCAACAGTGGGTGGACCGCAAACTCCACAAGATCTTTTGGCGAGATAATCGGAACGAGGATATCCGAGTATTCCAGTTGAACACTGTGACATACGGGACGGCATCAGCGCCGTATTTGGCTACTAAATCCCTCAAGCGGCTCGCAGAGCTGGATGGTCACAAATTCCCTGAAGCGGCAATCGTCCTCAGCAAAGACTTTTATGTTGACGACATGATGACTGGCGTTGACAGCGTGGATGAAGGAGTTAAGCTTTGCTGCGACATGCAGCAGCTGCTGAAGGGTGGAGGATTCAACCTACGAAAGTGGAGCAGCAACTGTTCTGCTGTTTTGGAGAAGATACCCGCAGAGCTCAAAGATGACCGCACCTCTTTCGAGCTCGATGACTCAACCGCTACTATAAAAACTCTTGGACTCATCTGGGAGCCTAGGACAGACGTCTTTCGCTTCAAGGTACCAGAGTGGACGTCTTCGGAAGTCTGCAAACGTTCGGTTATTTCTGACCTAGCCAGAATCTTCGATCCCATCGGGCTAATCGGAGTCGTGATCATTTCTGCCAAAATATTCGTCCAGACCCTCTGGAAACAAAAAGTTAGTTGGGATGAACCATTGGA
>NW_018734803.1:0-10000 GCF_002204515.2 Aedes aegypti
AACCTTCTTCTTTCTCTACATGCAACCATATACGTTTGGGTAGAGTAAATGGCATTACACGTTATCCTAGTTGTCCATTTTTGAAATAGTGAAACCCTTCTATACTGAACTGCGATCGATTCGCAATAAAGTCCATGGTCTGCAAAATCCAAGGAGTATATGCGACAAAACGCAATATTGAACAGTAAATTCAGAAACTCATCTTGTTCTTAGTCCATGTAATTTTCCAAAACAAAAAAAATAAGCTCCTCGTCTATAATTCTTACACCTGATTGCATTTGTCAGCTTAATTAGCTTTAAGTCTTATTTTTTAAGTCTTTGATATTACCTGCAACAGCTATTTTTTTGTTACTGAGTCGAACGCGACTTGAAGTCAATGAACAGATTGACGATGAATTCCGAAAAAAATAAAACGAAATGAAGGGTTGCAGGTATATAGAGTGAAAGTCCTAGTGAAGTTGATACTTAAATAGTACTTATTGGGAATTTGTTTGAAGTTGTTAATCGTCGAACATTTGTTACATATGGTCGGAGTTCAAACAGATCTGACTAGATGACATTTTCGCCTTGCAAAGATGAGTCAAGGACTTTATCAATTACAATATTTCCAACTTCTTTTGATGTTTTTTCAAATTGATAAGTTCCCTTCTCACAGCAAATAATGCAGGAATTTCATTATACTTATACCGAATGCTTGGGGCACGTTTTCCTGGAACCATTAAAGAACACTTGGTCCAGTCTCTCTGAACACCGACCATATGACAATCATGTATCTCGTGTAGTTATAATCCTGTTGTGGCTGAAAATGTTGAACAAAACATTTTTTATGTTAAGTGCTGAGGGCAATACTTGGTGGAAAACTGGACGTAAACATCAAGAGTAGTACCATATGTACAAAAAGCAATTTTTGTTAAGCAAAATAAATACAGCAGACTTTGGTGGGCTGGTCACTTAGTATGAAAGTCGTAAAATAAGCTGTTAATTAATAATATTCTGCATTGAATGTTTCACGTTTATGGAACGTGACATCAATTGTATATTGACATTTATTTCTTAGAATTCATTCTATTAAACTAAGCTTACTGGTTTAAGCCATGTAAAACTATACTTAAGCCACTCTGGTAAGTTAAGCCCAGTTGTAAATATTTCTAATTGTAACAAAAGTAACAATTTTATACTAGTTTAGAACAGTTGGGCCAACTTTTTAAGCGTTTTTTTAGTTTTTTTTTCAGTGCTATTACAAAATTTCAATATGGATTATATTGAATTTTTAAGTAAAAAACTTCAAATCAAGATTTCTTGAGATTCCTCCTAGGGATTTTTTTAAAAATTGGCCCAGAGGTGCAGAATGACCTCAGGAATCGAGCCCTGTGCTCAGATTTGATGGACAATTTTTTACATAATAACGGTCTGTCGGGGCACCGTGAGGACACGAAGAGACAGTTATAATACTGTAAACTCAGAAGAGAACTATAGAAGGCAGAACCACATCAGAGGTAGTGAGGGGTATTACAGGGAAGGTTTTAGAAATCAATTCAGGTATGGTGCATATGAACAGGAAAACATGAGGTATCAAGGAGTAAATCCGCACGAAACTATAGAAAACAGTGAAATTTTCGTTGAGCCTGGTCTCAGACAGAGTCGAGTACAAAATAGAAGGAATTACATCCGGAATAATGCAGCGTATTTATACGAAGAAGACGATACCTACCCAGACAACCAAAATGTACGTATAACAAAATCATCTGGAGGCTTTGTATGTGCAAAATTTCACTCATAAGATGTCGCGAAAAGGCCTTCTGCGTACAAAAGTGGAGGCGATATGCGTGCATATATCATGCAATGAATAATAACATACAATGCGCTTAGCTTAGCTTAGCTTAGACTGACTACACATATCAATGGTTGCTATTCCGTGATTGACCGAAGTCAGTGAAAATGCACAAAGAATCAACTAGAAGTTTGACTGGGATTGGCCATAATCTTCTTCAGTGTGCATAATTCAGTGCCTCTATTTATACAGGGTCAATAACGGCGCCGGCCACGTCCTTGCAGTCAGGTGGGATTGAGGGAAGGAATGTTAGTGTGTAACCTTTGCTATTTGGAGACCGTGTTTGCCTCTGCATCTCCACAAAGGTTACTGGGAGGGATGTTTGTTAATGGGGAGGATCGTTGGGTCACAGGATTCACTTTGATAAGCAATTAGACCATGATAAATAATTATTTGTGAGATATAAACATGATTATGCCGACACTTGGGGTGACGAACCATTCAAAGTTTGTTGAACAAATACCTAAATGAAACATTCCTAACACTCCTATTCTTATGCCGACACTTACAGTGACGAACCATCCAAAGTTTGTTGAATAAAGTGAACCTTTCGGAAGTCTACACTTGTAGTGTCCAACCATTCAAAGTTTTTTTTATTACAAAAATAAAGGTAAAAAGAAAGGGGTGTTTTGCATAGCATAGCATAGCATAGCATAAACCGACTGTACATGTCAATGGTTGCCACTCCGTGACTGATCGGAACTGGCAAGAATTGCACTACGATCCAAATGAATAAGGGATGGGAGCCTCCGCTCACTCTCGAAGTGCAATTTTAGCAGATCTAATATTATTGATCAACAACGGCGCCGGCCAAGTCCTTACAGTCAGTTGGGATGGGGAAGGAATGTTAGGGTGTAACGATTGTTGCTTCCAGAGACCGAGAACACCTCTGCATCTCCACAATCACCACGGGAAGGGTGTTTATTAGTGAGGAAGGAAAAGATCTGGGAGTCACCCCTGGTCGGTGATGCGATCCATGGACAAGGGGGAAATATACGACTTGTATTTAAAGCCAGTTTTGTATTTTTGTCTCGAGAAGTTTTTGGAAAAATTACGTCAACATCTATAATGTCGAACAATTCAAAAGACGTTCCTATCAATGACGAAAACTGAAAATTACATGTATATATTTTAACTTATATGAAACAGGAATAATGCCGACACTTGTAGTGACGAACCATACATAGTTTGTTTGAAAATTACATATGAGCATTACTGTGCATTTCGTCTCGATATGGTAGAAGTTCCAGAAAATACGTCAACATTCACAATGTCGAACAATTCAAAGGACAATCCTTAATAATGTCAAAAAGAGAAAAATATATGTATATTCAAATTGTATAAGAAAAAAGCACAATGCCGACACCCATAGTGACAAACCATACAAAGTTTGTTTTAATATTACATAAAAGTTACGCTTTCAAGAAAATATGTGTTATCACAAGCATGAAACGAACTCACCAGTTGGCCATCCATTCTCGACTGAACACAAAACTGACACTGACAGCAAAACCTCCCGGCGCCCCGAAAACAAACCGTCCTGCCTGGGCCCTCCCAAACACGTACCCAGCAAGACGCTCCAAAACAAAGGGAAAAAAAAAATCTCCGGCGACGAAAACACGCGCGAAACCGTCAACAAACTCTATCGGACGACGCAAAACCGAACCGTCCTGCTTGGGCTTCTCGAAGCACTACCCAGCAAGACGCTCCAAAACAGGGGGAAAAAATTCTCCGGCAACGAAAACGCGCGAATCCGTCAGCTAAATCAATCGGACGACGCAAAACCGAACTGTCCTGCTTGGGCTTCACAAAGCACTACCCAGCAAGACGCTCCAAAACAGGGGGAAAAAATTCTCCGGCAACGAAAACGCGCGAATCCGTCAGCTAAATCAATCGGACGACGCAAAACCGAACTGTCCTGCTTGGGCTTCACAAAGCACTACCCAGCAAGACGCTCCAAAACAGGGGGAAAAAAATTCTCCGGCAGCGAAAACGCGCGAATCCGTCAGCTAAATCAATCGGACGACGCAAAACCGAACTGTCCTGCTTGGGCTTCACAAAGCACTACCCAGCAAGACGCTCCAAAACAGGGGGAAAAAAATTCTCCGGCAACGAAAACGCGCGAATCCGTCAGCTAAATCAATCGGACGACGCAAAACCGAACTGTCCTGCTTGGGCTTCACAAAGCACTACCCAGCAAGACGCTCCAAAACAGGGGAAAAAAATTCTCCGGCAACGAAAACGCGCGAATCCGTCAGCTAAATCAATCGGACGACGCAAAACCCTTTCACAATGTCGAACAATTCAAAAGATTTTTTTAATAAATAATTTTTAATAATGTCAAAAAGAGCAAAATATGTGTATATTCAAATTGTATAAGAAAAAAGCATAATGCCGACACATATAGTGACGAACCATATAAAGTTTGTTTTAATATTACATAAAAGTTACGCTTTCAAGAAAATATGTGTTATCATAAGCATGAAACGAACTCACCAGTTGGTAATCCATTCTCGACTGAACACAAAACTGACACTGACAGCAAAACTTCTTGGCGTCCCGAAAATAAACCGTCTTGCTTGGGCCTTCCCAAATACGTACCCAGCAAGACGCTCCAAAACAGGTGAAAAAAAAAATAAAAAATCTCCGGCGACGAAAACACGCGCGAATCCGTCAGCAAAATCAATCGGACGACGCAAAACCGAACTGTCCTGCATGGGCTTCACGAAGCACTACCCAGCAAGACGCTCCAAAACGGTGAAAAAAAAAAAAAAATTCTCCGGCAACAAAAACGCGCGAATCCGTCACCAAAATCAATCGGACGACGCAAAACCGAACTGTCCTGCTTGGGCTTTACGAAGCACTACCCAGCAAGACGCTCCAAAACAGGGGGAAAAAAATTCTCCGGCAACAAAAACGCGCGAATCCGTCACCAAAATCAATCGGACGACGCAAAACCGAACTGTCCTGCTTGGGCTTCACAAAGCACTACCCAGCAAGACGCTCCAAAACAGGGAAAAAAAAAATTCTCCGGCAACGAAAACGCGCGAATCCGTCACCAAAATCAATCGGACGACGCAAAACCGAACTGTTCTGCATGGGCTTCACGAAGCACTACCCAGCAAGACGCTCCAAAACGGTGAAAAAAAATTCTCCGGCAACAAAAACGCGCGAATCCGTCACCAAAATCAATCGGACGACGCAAAACCGAACTGTCCTGCTTGGGCTTCACAAAGCACTACCCAGCAAGACGCTCCAAAACGGGGAAAAAAAATTCTCCGGCAACAAAAACGCGCGAATCCGTCACCAAAATCAATCGGACGACGCAAAACCGAACTGTCCTGCTTGGGCTTCACAAAGCACTACCCAGCAAGACGCTCCAAAACAGGGAAAAAAAAAAAAAAAATTCTCCGGCAACGAAAACGCGCGAATCCGTCACCAAAATCAATCGGACGACGCAAAACCGAGCTGTTCTGCATGGGCTTCACGAAGCACTACCCAGCAAGACGCTCCAAAACGGGGAAAAAAAAATTCTCCGGCAACAAAAACGCGCGAATCCGTCACCAAAATCAATCGGACGACGCAAAACCGAACTGTTCTGCTTGGGCTTCACAAAGCACTACCCAGCAAGACGCTCCAAAACGGGGAAAAAAAATTCTCCGGCAACAAAAACGCGCGAATCCGTCACCAAAATCAATCGGACGACGCAAAACCGAACTGTTCTGCATGGGCTTCACGAAGCACTACCCAGCAAGACGCTCCAAAACGGTGAAAAAAAAATTCTCCGGCAACAAAAACGCGCGAATCCGTCACCAAAATCAATCGGACGACGCAAAACCGAACTGTTCTGCATGGGCTTCTCAATGAATAATAACATACAATGCGAGTGTATAAATTGTCTACCGAACTAACCTGTGATTTTATGCGACTAACCTAATGACAACAAATATTGATTTGACAGCTGCTACGGATTGATTCGACTTACTTTGTACGAGTGTACGGGACGAAACAAAATGTACAAATGAACTCAGAAAAGAAGTGTTTTATGCGAAGAAGCTCATCAATCTGACGAGTTTATCCACAGTGTTTTGCGGGTTTGATGTAATTAGTATGAATAAACGAGTAGTAACGTGAACTTTCATGCGATTTCTGGTTGTCTGGGTACCGCAGTATCAAGTTAGACGTTCAGTAAGTGAATTTGAAACGATCAATGCTGATAGGCGGATGGAGAAATGGCACCTAACGTTCAACGGCGACTCTCGTCAAAGATCCTTAGACGACTTTCTCCGTTAAGTTCGTAGGCTTGCTAGAATGGATCGTATTGAGCGAGATGTATTACTCCAGTGAATCCATACAATTTTAAGAGGAGAAGCATATGATTGGTACCTTTGCTATTCCGATGAGTTCATGAACTGGAATGACTTTGAAGAACGAATTAGGTAATCTTAATAAAAATCAAGGCAACCTCAATAGAATATACTAACGGAAACACTAACGCAATGAAATGTTCCTGTCGTTCAAAATGGAGATCGAGCGGTTAAACAAACTCCTTTCTACTCCACTTGACCAGGACAGGTTGTTTGAGATCATTTGGGAAAACATGCGCCCCCATTATAGATCCAAATTAGCTTGCATCAATGTTCGAAATCTTCAGATGCTCGAATATTATGCCTTTAAAATAGACGCCAGTGATTCCTCGTTCCGTCAACGAGAAATTCCGTCTAGAACGACCAATGTTGTTCACAACATAGAGGCGACCACTGACTCAGAGAAATCTTACTCGTCTGGCTCAGAAGCAGAGGAGGTGAATAATGATCAGGACGAACTTGTCCTGTGATGATACCTGTCGACCACGTGCATTCGGTATCGGTAGAAAGTCGAGTTGTCGGTTCTGTTTTGAGCCGGTCAGAGGGTAGAGTTTTGAGTACTTGGATTACGTGGAGCATTTGCTAGATCGTTCGGTAGTTTGATAGGAAAACAGGACTCGCCACTCGTTTCTCTTCCAACCCGAACGCCCTAGCAGATTGGTTCGCTCGCCGTCTCGAGACGACTACATTTGGCGGGGGCTATTTTGAGTACCGTAAAACGGGGTAACTTTGATAGTTTTTTCGAAGAAAACTTGAATATTTATGCATGTTGTTTCAAAAAATTTTAATTCATATTTTTAAAACAAGTACTGGTATCCTAACCATCGATTCCAGTTAATAGATTTCCAAAAGATTTATTCTTAATGGATATATAATTTTTCATATAATCGAAAGTCGGTTTTCTGTTTTGGGGTAACTTTGATAATGAAGCATCACTCGAACAAAATTGAATGAATAACGTACATTTGTAGGGCGTTGCATATCTTTAGGCGTTTAACGCTATATGGAAATTTCTGACTTAGATTACAAAAATGGCCCCAGTTTGTAAAAATAGTATTCGCTAATAGTTTTGAGACCGAATTCGAGTTCTACTATAACTAGGCTGTCAAGTATAAGTGACGAATTCATTATGACTTCATCAAATAGTGATCGTAGAAGCGATTGTTTGAGAGCATTTCAAAATTGCTAAAATCTTATAAATTTTCCATATTTGCATATAAATCCTCAAATGTACTTGATTCCAACGGAAACAGCTTTAACATGAAGTGTCATACTAATACTCTTTACTTTTGCATTCGTTTTGCTTAACAGATTAATAGGAACTTTGTTATTTCGTTTGGTATGTTAAGAGTCTCGCATTATCAAAGTTACCCGCATTATCAAAGTTACCCCGTTTTACGGTACCATGAGCATATCACCGGCTTGAGTCGCCGGAGTGCCAATGAACCGGAAGCTATCCTTCAATCGGAATCGCTGGGCAGACTTCGGAACTCTACCGGCCAACAACAGAGTATGAACAACGCGTAACGTTACCGGGTTCGGGAGATATTCCTTCGTCGGGGTACTCTACATCGGAGTTGGCTAGCTTCACCGTCGGAAACTACGCCGAGTAGTATCGATCACGATGAACCGCCGGCGTTGGGACGTCGGGGCGCTTGCGAACCAGAAGTCACCCAACCGGAATCGCAAGATCGACCTCGGCGTCCAACCGGTCCTCCCGTAGAGCATGATGAGCAGGGTAATGGAATCAAGCTCACTAAGCAAAGTAGCATCTATCGAAAAAAAAGTCTCACATGGCCCAGGCGTGTGGCGGGTCCCAAAATGTGAGTGACGTTGAAGAGATAAACTTCAGCCATACCGAATAGAACAAGAGGTGACGTAAAGGCGTGGAGGCATCAACAAGCCCTCCGCCGCCTGAAGTAATACCATGAAGTAGTTCCAGGGGGACATCGGACCTACAGCCCAGGCCAAAAAAGGTGACGGGTACATAGTTGTTTTCCCCTTTTTTCTCTGTTACATACTCGAGACGTACATCCGCAGAAGACCGATGAATATTAGACCGTTGAGGTGAAGATGAATCGAAGCCAGACATCAAATTTTCAAGAGCACAAATCTAGAGAACCAAACATGCGTTTAACCTGAAAACATAATCGATTGGTCACTAACAGGTGGTGATTAATCGATAAGGTTTTCAGCTCAAATGGATGTTCGGTACTCCAGATTTGTGCTCTTGAAAATTTGATATTTGGCTTCGATTCATCTTCACCTTAAGTGAGAACCACAAAGCCTAAACCCTATGTGCTCCCCAGATATCCTGATTAAGTGAAAGTTTCTAGCTTTACTAGAGGTGTGATAATTAGGTCGGTTCTTCAACTTCAGCATAACAAACGGGCACAGCTCTCACTCCGGAAGCACTGCTAATGATGAAGACGGTTTTTACGTGCAGCTCAAACGCGAGTACAAATTGATTTCGCCACCTCCAAGAATATGGCCATTCTTAGCACCTACTTTCAGCACAACCTTCCATACTGATACATCTGGAGATCACCACAGCAGACAGAATCACAAATCGACCACGTTCTGATTGATAGACGGCACTTCTCCGATGCAGCTGATAGCAACGGCGGGTACACGGGATGGAGTAGACGGAACGATTGGTTTGACGAGGAATGTTAACAGATTTTGAATGAGAAGAATACAGCGCGGGCGGTCATGCTGCAGCGAGAGAACCAGCAGAAAATGGAACGTTATAGACGGAAACGGCAACAACAGACCCGCCTCTTTTGGGAGAAAAACGCCGCCTCAAGACACACGTAAGCTCTATCAGAAGCTCAACGTCTCCCGCAACAGCTTCGTTCCGCGAGCCGAGATGTGCAGGATGTAAGCACGGACGAGCGTAAGGTGATCGAAAGGTGGAAGCAGCACTTCGACGAACACCTGAATGGCGCTGAGAGCACAAGCAATGAAGGTCGGGACAACGAAGGAAATGCCTTCGTCAGTACCAACCAGCCCCACTTTGTGGGAGATTAAGAATGCCATTCATCAGCACAAGAACCATAAAGCTGCTGGCAAGGATGGTTTCGGAGCTAATCTCATAAAGATGGGCCCGGAAAAGTTTGCCATTTGTCTGCACCGGCTGATACGCACAATCTGAGAAACAGAACAGTTTCCGGAGGAGTGTAAGGAAGGTATAATACGCCCCATCCACAAGAAGGGCGACAAGTTAGATTGTGAGAACTTCCGAGCGATCACCATTCTAAATATGGCCTATTAAGTATTATCCCAGATCATCTTCTATCATCTATCGCTTGCGATCCTTGCTGACGGCTGACAATAACGCTAGCCGTGAAATACGGAGGCACATCATCAGTGGAAGTTGAGCCTACAAAGGCCTCCACAAGAAGCTGCGGTCAAAAAGATTCACATCAAATGAACCATATAAAAAACGCTCATAAGGCCGGTAGTCCTCTACGGACATGAAACGTGGACGATACTCGAGGAGGACCTGCAAGCACTTGGTCTTTGAACGTTGGGTGCTTAGGACGATCTTCAACGGTGTGCAGGAAAATGGTGTGTGGTGGCGAAGGATGAACCACGAGCTCGCTTAACCCTACGGCAAATCCAGTACCCAGAAGGTGGCCAAAGCTGGAAGAATGTGTAGGGCATGTTGCAAGAATGCCGGACAGCAACCCTGCAAAGTTAATGTTCACTTCGTATCCGGTTGGTACAAGAAAGCGTGGAGCGCAGCGAGCTAGGTGGGCGGATCAAGTGCGTACCGATTTGGCGAGCGTGGGGCAGTACT